>NC_091124.1:143843654-144153445 GCF_040183065.1 Periplaneta americana | reverse complement strand
TCGCGTATTGTTGCGTGTGACAGACAAGCCCTGGTTCGTTTAATGTTAGCACAAAGTCTTTGTGATGCTTCAGATTTGTGTCTCTTTAGCATTGAGTAAACTAGATCTTTTCCTGGTAAATTGTTTTTCAAAGAAGTGCATGTTCGCCCTTTAGTGTCCAAATAATGTTTGATGAACATACGCAGATCCAACATACTAATGGGAAAACCCCAATCGCCGCAGTTTACAATTTCACGTATAATGCATTTTTCCTCTGACTCTGAAAGTACAGTTTGTCCACCGGGTTTCTTTGTATGAAGGCCTTTGAATTTTTTATAAAGTGTACCGAAACTTATATTGTACTGGTTTGAAGCTGCCCGAAATGAAAGTTTGCCGGTTGCTACTTTAGTAAGAGCTTTCACAAGATTCACATCTGAATAGTTTTTGTAGTTTCTAGATCCTGGCTTCCTTTTGAACGTCCTACCCATTTCTTCAATCTAAAATTGATAAAGAAATGAAACTGATCAAACTCACCCCAATAACTAAAAACAGTTATTGAATACGTACTTTACAATTTAAAGCTAATTCAATTAATGCTAATCACAGATCAATTACCATTTAAAATAATAGTATATGCGACAGAATAAATATTTAAATAGTTTAATAAGGGTACTCACATTTTATACGAGAATTCACAATATGCAGGAAATAACATCTAACGACAATGACTGCTGCACGAAGAATGGAAAAAGTTGTTGATATAATTTTTGCGGACTATGTTCCGATACCATTGTTAAAATTAACATGCAAAGAAGCAACTTTCTGAGAACCTTCATTTGTTCGTTAAGGCAGGATTTTTCAAATTAAATGTAAATGATCAAAGTCACCTCGCGGTATCAAAGTCGTCCCATTTTACGATATGTCAGTATGGTCAGGTATGACAACAAATGACGACAGGTTACTTAAGATTTTGAAAGAAACGAATGTGAAAGACCCTGAAAAGCAGTCGGCTGGGACGGAATAGATGAAACTGTAGGTCTAACTGAATACAACATTCTGAAGGTTGAGAATTAACATGTTTTATAACCGAAAGATAACAGTCAACGTGATGCATTGTAATATACTGTATAATAGACTACAAGGTCGTGCCAAAAGTACTTTCGTAATGTTCTACTCATGTGTCTCTGAGTTGCTATGCAACTGACGATTTGTTTATATCTGTGATTGATATTGTTTCTAAACACATTTCAAGAAGTATACAGTGTGAACCGTTTGGGACGACATAAAATAAAATGACTGTATAATTTGTAATTGGGGCGCTGTAGAATTCATTTCAGTTACAATGTGATACTGAAGCACGGGAGTTTTCTATCATCACTGTTAGCCCATAAAAAATAAAAGAAATTACTCAGCAACGAGTGAATAAACAAAGATGGGTATTTTCTGTCGTAGCAACCTTCCATGTCAGTGGGCAAGTGAATACCCTTAATGCAATCATATGGGAACGTGAATATCCGACGCCTCATATGAACTAGAACGGGCTAGTCCTGAAGTTAATATTTGATGCGCGGGATTTGCTATAATCTATATGGGCCGTTTATATTCGCAGAGGAAACAGTTTGTTTAGGACCATACCTGGATATGTTAAAAACTTTTTCGAAACACAACTGCATCAGGAAACAACATGGGCATCGTGTTCGAGCAGGATGGTGCACCATCTCGTTGGGCAACAGACGTCCGTGATTATCTGGATGACACATTTGGTAACAACTGGTGTGGTCGAAGAGGGCCAATTGTGCGACTTCCAAATTCCCCAAACCTAACACCACCCGATTTCTTTCTCTGGGGTTTCGTGAAGAATGATGTGCATATGTGCATACAAAGCGGCCAAAGGATATTCATGATCTCAGAGCAAAGATTTTCTCAGCTTTTGAGGTTAGCGCCGTACCGATGCGAGATAGGAAACCCATATCTTAATAATTTTTTTTTTTTTTTTTTTTTTTTTTTTTTTTTTTTTTTTTTTTTTTTTTTTTTTTTTTTTAAGTATCCTGTGTCTACTGTATTCTTCTGTAACATAAGTTTTTAATCACTTGTATTATGCTTTCAAGTTGTAGTCTACCGGTGTAGAATAGAATAGTATGTCAGAAGAAGTTGCAGGTTCATCTGTAGTGAAACAGACAGTAAATGAGGCAAGCCACTTAAAAGTGGAAAAAAATGTATATCACATTAAGACGCAGCAATTACCTGAAGTGCTAGACGCTAGAGCCTAGATTGTCTGATGTTACAGCCTCAAAGTGGCAAAGCGTTATTGAACATGTTATCAGAAAGAAGATAAAATGTGGTAGCTGAACGATCTTACAGACATTATTGTGGTTAGGTTTACGATTACTATGCCAGATGATTATTTCGTGATGGCATGTAATCGATCTGATTCGGAAGGAATTGGCGTGTTGTTTGACAGCGAAAGTTACTAACGCAAGTTCTATGATTTTTATTTAGCATAATTATCTTAACCTGGCATCATCATACCCAAAATACAATATACGGTACAGTTAAGCTATTAATAAATAGACTTATATGCTGACAATAATTTAATAGAGAAGATTTTTTATACTAATGGCTGTTCGTCATTCACCCATATGAAGCCAGTTATGTTGACCAATTTACAGACAGAGTTGTTGCTCAGAGTGCGCCATAGGAGACCTCAATCATAATAACGTTTAAGTAATAATTTAGGGTAAAGTTGCCTAATTCCGTGACATATTTAATAAAGTCTATATTTATGCAAACGTTGTAACAAAAATTTTCAAATAACAGCTAAATAACATTATTTGGACCTTTAGCTACAGTTTTTACAATATTCAGAGTCAACAGTTTCACAAGTTTGGTATATAATATATGATTCTTCATTGTTATACAGTGGCTCCTAAATCCGTGACAGAGATAAAAATTCCGTGATAGTGGTTTCCTAATTCCGTAAGTGATATCTTAATTCCGTGATACTAAATTAATCCTCATCAACTGCTCAGAAAACAAACGTGTATTTGGAAAAACACATTAAAGTCATGGTATATTGTTTTAATATGGATTAAGCAAGAAATTACAACATAGAAAAAGAGCTTAAGTGACAAATTTCATAGAAAATACTTGTGTAACTACAGGAGTTCATAGTACATATTAATATATTATAAACAAAATAAACTGAAAGTTAAATTCAATACAAAATTAAATTTGAATAAATTGAATTATAACACTTTTATTTTTCGTTATTTATATTCCTAACAACAGCAGTAATTATCTTAAATATATGCACTATTATTTTATTATAATTATAAATAATGTTTTCTATAACAGTAACTTATTTCTATTATTATTTCCACGAACTATTATCTTTCACAGACTTTAATTTTCACAATTTAGCGTTGGCATCACTGGTCAAGTGAGCCAGGAAGGAGAAATATGGAAACAAATCCGAAAATGGGAAAGCTCCTGTAGCATTGTTATTATCTCACAATGTTTAAATAATCATACACATTGATTCAGCCGACTTTAATCTACAGTAATATATCACTTTCATAATGCTATATTAATTATTACCTCAAATATAAAATGTTTCTTCAGGAGCGGTCACAAGAGGAAGAAGAACTTACTGGTCAACCACCTTTCACAGAACAAAAGCTTCTGCAGTCGACTGCTTCTATTTAAAAGGCGGGTAGTCAATAGAATTGAAAAAAGGACATCTCCTGGCATCTGTTAGGTATTTCAAAAACTTAAAAGTCAGAGACCACAGCTCCATGGCAGTCAATTTAAATTTTATCACGGGATTAGGGGTATCACGGAATTAGGCACCTTTACCCTATAACTTAATATTATATTTACATACATGTGTATTGCTTGTACTGTGCTATGTGTTACCACACCCAGAAATGTTACACGCGAATGAACCACAATATATCAGAAATGATCACGTGCGTTTGTTGATACGAAGTACCATTCTAAGAGCGTGCCAAGTTTAGACGCTATCGGAACCTGATACAACGAATACAACAATAATGTTCTTTAGAAAAAAGTAAGTAAGAAACTGACTTTCAGAAGAGTATAGGATGACACAGGCTATGTAAAACGACACAATTCAAAGAAACAGAAGAGGGAATATTTGCCACCATGGAAGGTTACAGGGCTGGTGAACAACCTCGAGGAATAATTAAATCCGCTGAGAACCGGAAATAACGGGACTGTTGCTAGGACAACGAATAGGTATTCTGAATCTTTGGACAATCAAGTGAGATTACTTAAACAGAAATATTCGGATGAGAAGCATTTATCATCCAGTCTGTTTTCGAAAAGTTTGAATTTATAAAACTTATATTACCGGTAGTTCTGTATGGTTATGAATCTTGAGGCGCGTCCACACTATGCCGATCGGCAATATGAAATAGGTATGGACGTATCAGGACGAATATTCGTCCTGAACGTATCTTTCGGCCTGTGCCGACTGGCCGATTTGTGCCGAGCTGCTTGCCGAATTCAAACCGACGGATGTCGGTCTCCATGAAAGGAAGCCGAGCCGAATTGCATAGTGGGGATGTACCGACTCGTGCCGCGTGGCGTCAGTATGAATCAACGAACTGTGAGCAGTGTTTGCGCTATGGAGTGGTCGAACGAACAAGTTACCTAGTTACTTGACCTATATCGCAGTCGTCCTGTTTTATGGGATTGTAGGCTCAGTGAATATAAAGACCGTAATAAACGACACAATGCCCTTTTGGACTCTCACTTTGATACCCCAAATATTTCCTAAGCACCTTATTCTCAAACACCCTTAACCTATGTTCCTCTTTCAGAGTGAGAGTCCAAGTTTCACAACCATATAGAAGAACCGGTAATATAACTGTTTTATAAATTCCAACTTTCAGATTTTTTGACAGCAGACTGGATGATAAAAGCTTCTCAACCGAATAATAACACGCATTTCCCATATTTATTCTGTGTTTAATTTCCTCCCGAGTGTCATTTATATTTGTTACTGTTGCTCCAAGATATTTGAATATTTCCACCTCTACGAAGGATAAATCTCCAATTTTTATATTTCCATTTCGTACAATATTCTAGTCACGAGACATAATCATATACTTTGTCTTTTCGGGAGTTACTTCCAAACCGATCGCTTTACTTGCTTCAAGTAAAATTTCCGTGTTTTCCCTAATCGTTTGTGTATTTTCTCCTACCATATTCACGTCATCCGCATAGCCAAGAAGCTGATGTAACCCGTTCAATTACAAACCCTCTGTGTTATCCTGAACTTTCCTAATGGCGATTATAAAGCGAAGTTAAAAAGTAAAGGTGATAGTGCATCTCCCTGTTTTAGCCCACAGTGAATTGGAAAAGCATCAGACAGAAACCGACCTGTACGGACTCTGCTGTATGTTTCACTGAGACACATTTTAATTAATCGAACTACTGGGAATACCAAATTCAATAAGAATATCATATAAAACTTCTCTTTTAACCGAGTTATATGCCTTTTTGAAATCTATGAATAACTGATGTACTCAATTCAATTTCAATTCAATTCAGTTTATTTGGCCATTAGACATAGAGTTTTAGGCTTCGTCAGAATACATTGAAAAAAAGACATATAAATACATTTACAAAAACACTTATAACAGAAACAGTAAAATTTAAGTAATACAATGAAAACATGAAATAATTTTAAACTTTTAAATTGTAGAAAACTAACTAAATTGCAATTAAAACTTGTTTATTAAAATACAATGTCATACAAATTTGTGTTGAAAAACTCAGCAACAGAATAAAAGGGATTATTTAATAACCAATTGTAAAATCTAGTTTTGAAACTATTGATTGGTAATTTATAATATTAACTTGGGAGCTTATTATATAATTTCATCCCCATAATTAAAAAGTTTGTATTGCTCTTGTGTAATCTACAATATGGAATATTAATTTGTTCAGTATTTCTAATTTCATGATCATGTATATTGGCCACTAATGAGTAATTGTCGATATTTTGTCTAGTGTAAAGTACTAGATCATATATATACAGATTTATGATTGTTAAAATCCGTGATTGTCTGAAAAGTGGCCGACAATGTTCCAGATAATTTGATTTACATAAAATTCTAATGGCCTTCTTTTGTAAAATCAAGACGCTTCCAATTTTGCTTCCATTTCCCCAGAAAATTAGGGCATATCGAATTATCGACTGAAAGAAAGAAAAGTAGGCACATCTTAAATAATTTTGAGAAATGCAAGTAGATAATTTCTTTAGCAAATATAAAACTCTTGATAGCTTTGTGCATATGTACTCGATGTGCTTATCCCATGTTAAACTGGAGTCTATAAAAAGTCCCAGAAATTTTGTGTAGTTGAGTTTGTTGTCCTTATTTATTAGATAGTTTAGGCTGAAAGTTAAGTTGATGGTTTTTTCTTGATTAAGCAAGAAGCCATTAGATTCAAACCATAAAGCCATCTGTGATAGAGTGTCGTTGTTGAGAGCATGTAATTGATTTAGAGCAGAGGAAGAACATAGGAAAGTAGTGTCATCTGCATACATAATTGTTATTGCTTTAATGAAATCTGGAAGAACATTTATTGCTATTAAAAATAATAGGGGACCAATTATTGACCCTTGAGGAACCCCATAACGTGTAGTGGTGAGACTTGACCAATTTTCACCTATAGCAACTAATTGACTTCTCCCATGAAGATAGGTTCTAAAAATATTTAGTGTGTTCCCTCGAATACCATAAAATTCTAATTTTGATAAAATTAAATTATGATCAACACAATCGAAAGCTTTAGTGAGATCGCAGAATGTAGCATTAACTGGTGACCTATTTTCAAAATTTCTTAAAATTTCCGTTATTAAAAGCTCAATTGCATCATTTGTTGATTTACTTTTCCTAAAGCCAAATTGGCTAGTACTAAAGAGATTTGAATTTTCAAAATAATCATAAATTTGATTGAAAATTACATATTCAAATACCTTAGATAACGCAGGAATAATAGAGATTGGCCTGTAACTACTTGGACTTGTTCTATTGCCTTTTTTATATATTGGGATTACTTTCGAAATTTTTAGTTGATCGGGAAATATGCCTTGTTGTAGACAAATATTGATCATATGTGTTAGAGGAATATATATGGAATTTTTAACTTTTTTTAAAAAATCATTTGACATACCATAAACGTCTTTTGAATTTGATTTTTTCAAGGTATTTATTGTATCCCATACCTGCTCGGTGGTGACATCTTTCCATTTAAAAGTACAGGAGATTTTGTCATTTCTGTTTAGTATATCCATTGGAGATATTTCAGAGCGTTGAATTCTGGATTTGATTATGTCCATTGAGTCAATGAAAAATTCATTGAACTCTTCCGGCGATATATTATGTTTCTTTGTATGATTTTGAGTGTTACTGGATCTTTCTCTATTTATGAGATTCCAGGCAGTTTTACACTTGTTATCGGAGTTTACGATTAATTTGGTATTATAATCCAGTTTTGCTTGAGTTAATTGGCTTCTGTACTGTTTCTTAATTTCATTTAATTTATTTTTAGCCATGGGCAGATCTGTCACCTTATTGATGTGATGTAGTATTAGTAGTTGGGTTTTCATCTGTTTTAATTCTTCTGAATACCATTTGTTTGATTGTTTTTTACTTTTATTCAGTTTTACTTTCTTGATTGGGAAAGTTAAATGAAAATATTCTAATAATAAATTTAAAAATGTATTAAACATTTGAGCAGCTATTGGGTCTTTAACATTAAAGAGGGATTCCCAATCAATATTGTTTATATTATAACAGAATTCCATTACTCTTTCCGTGGTAAAAAAAAAACGTTTTTTTTTTAACCATTTGAGGTTGTTTATATTCGTTTCTCAATTGAATATGTAATTTCAATGTAAGAGCAGAATGGTCTGAATATGGGAAGTTATTTACCAGAATGTTCTATGTTTCCTGCTGACTATTTATAAAAATGTTATCGAGGCAAGCTTTTCCTCTCGTAGGAGTATAATTTCCTGGAGATACTGTACCCTTATACCCCCATTTTTTCTCCATTATCTGTCGAATACAAAAAATCTGATCAATAGTCGATCTATTACGCCTAAAACCGCACTGATGATCCCCAATAATTTCATCTACATACGGAGTTAATCTTCTCAAAAGAATATTGGACAAAATTTTGTACGACGTCAACAAAAGTGATATTCCTCGAAAGTTACCACAGTTGGTTTTGTCCCCCTTCTTAAAAATAGGTACAATTATGGACTCCTTCCATTGTTTTGGTACAATTTCCTTTTCTCAAATAGCAAGTACAAGTTTATAAATTTCGCTATATAATGCACTTCCACCCTCTTGTATTAATTCTGCTGGAATTTGATCGATACCTGGAGACTTGTACTTTTTCAGATTTTCTATCGCAATTTCGACTTCTGAAAGCGTGGGTTCGGGTATAAGTGGCTCAGCAGTTTGTATTTCAATTTCGTCCCGATCATTTCTATTTGGCCTATGTACGTACATTTAGTAGTTGCGCAAAATAGTTTTTCCATCTGCATAGAATTGATGTAGAATCTACAAGCAAGTCACCATTCTCATCCTTGATCACGTTTACCCTTGGCTGATATCCGTTCTTAAATTCCTTTATATCCTTATATAAATCTCGAATGTTTTTATTTTTACTATTTTTTTCTACCTCATTCAGTTTTTCCTTCAAGTAACCTCTCTTTTTATTCCTAAGTGTACGACTTGCTTCCAGTCTTTCATTGAAATAATTATCTCTTTTCTCCTCAACTATCTTAGTTTATTGCTCTTAAGGCGAGATATTTGAGCCTTAGTTCCTTTAATGATATATAATTACAAAAAATAAGGCACTGTTTTGTATGATGTGACATGACATGGAGTAACAGATCTGACAGGTAACAGACATGACAAAGCAAACATAAGCAAGTACTAACTTAACTACTGCACACGTGTACTATTATGTCTTCTTGATCTTGAACTTATATGTTGTTATTTTGTGGAAAACACAACACAAACAGATCTGACAGAGTAAAAATGTATGCTTAGACTAAAACACAAAACGAGAGCAGGATACTCAAACTCGCTAAGTCAAAATGGGTGAACATAACAGTACAATCAAGGTGGCTTTTTGTACATTATCTTGGCTTGTGCTGTCATTATGGAAATTTGTTTCAACTGTGTATCCATAGTAACAGAATGGTGTAATAATACATTGTATTGTTTTTGTATTTTCATTGAATCTTTGTTATGTTTCATTTAGTACAAAATATTTATAGGAAACCGCCCCCGAACACGAGTTTGCTCAAACGGGTGTGCGCTACATCCATAATATGTATTTATTTTCTATTGTATGTAGCAATAAATACTAAATAATGGTAAATAATATGATTGTGTGCATTTTGAAACCTGAAGAAACCAAAAATTTAGAAATAAGTACATGGCGCCGTTAGAAACTCATTGGTACACGTTATAAAAAGCTTGTATTATTTTAACATGTTCAAAAATGTATACTTTTCACCCGCTATAACTATTGCATAAAGAGTTTCTTCATTAAATTAAAAATAGGAAATATACAATGGTGTTCCATTTTTTTTTCCTTACCTTGCGTTAGCCTATATCATAACACCTTGAAGTTTTAAGGATCACCCACAAGCTGCCTTCACGAAAAGTAAGTGGGTGCACAGGGCGGAAGTGACTTGACTTCAACTGATATAAACTGTTTATTCGCCATCGGTCCGATAAACATATTACATATTTAATATTTTAGCTGTCGCATAAAAATTCCTACTCTAAAGTATAAATAGGTGTCGAAATTCCGTTTAAAAGCTGCAATAACATAAACACTATATTATAATTTAACATTGTACTCATTCTCTTTGACTGCCAGACGGGAAAAAAACTTCCATTACGTAACTGTAACCTTAAAAATTAGATTCATTGTCACTTCTTTCCGTACTCTCATTTAATTGTATTGCATTTAGAGAGGGAGCATTACAGCCCAACACTGCGATCTATAAAATCTATTGCGCTACCTCCAAGTTAGGCACATTACCAACTCACACCGCCCGGCTATAATGAGATTCAACATATTGGCTGTCCGGTATCACCGAAATTCATGTAGCCCACTACCCTCTAACAACACACATATGAGCTATTTCATGTCAAATCACAAAATTGTGCAAATTTTGACCTACACATTTCTGATTGCGTTTATATTTTTTACCAACTCTATGGGTCTAATTAACTAACAAATGTACTGTTATTTTCACTAAGTTCACATGTTTTTAAATATTGCATGTTAAAATTCGTTAAAAATGTCGCACAATGTAACATTTCAAGCGTCATATTTCTGAGAATATTGATGTTAAAATGTTTTGAAAAATGCATTTAAAAGCTTGAAATATTGTCTTTTGTTAAATATTTACTGATTTTAATATAATTATTACAAATATTTTTTATGATTCATTTTTTAAAAGTTTGATATCAATGTGAAATAGCCGTATTAAAAGTGTAAAAAAATGCCTACTAAGTGCACTGAAACATTCTTAATAATTCCAGAAAAAACCACAATGAGATCTTTAATAGTTTAATGGAAATTTAATTATTTACAAAGCAATGTGTAGCAGACCGATGCAGCAGCAGTGGACGGGAAACGTTGACTGCGCGCTGGGAGATTTATCGGCACCGTGTGATCCAATGAAAATGCAACATCACACCCACAGTATGGATCAAGTCACTCGAGAAAACACTACTAACTTACACTTGTATTCACCTATTATGACATCTTCAAATATTTATATATTTTGCATTTTAAACGTCTGTTTTCATTCACACTACACTTTAAATTTTCACTCACCTACCTTCTTTCTGGAAACAAAATTGACAACGGAATTAAAGAATGTAATTTTAATATACCAGTTATTGGTTTTAGATTGTGATACCTGGCCTGCAAATTTTTTGCTTATTCAGATGACAAAATATAAATGACACGTTAGAAATAGTTTTTTTTGTCCAATCAAACAGTTTTTTTTTTCTTTTTTTTTTTTTTTGGTATTGTTTATATAGGATCTTGATCGGGTTGTAGACTGGCTCTCTTAGCAAGTCTTTTAACAGTTCGGCTGGTATTAGACTATCAAAGTTCTTTGACAGAGATCTGTTATAAAATATGTGACAGTGTAATGGGTTTTCTTTTATTAAAGCTTCTTTGATAAAAGATCTTTTATAAAATGTAAGTACGTCTTTTTACATTTAATAGACGATTTCTATACCTTGAAACATATATGGCGGAGCTCAAATATAACTGGACTGTTGCTACCACAAAAATTATGATAACGAAGTGTGAAGGAAATTAAATGTTGTAAATAAATAATTTGTATAATATAATAATAATAATAATAATAATAATAATAATAATAATAATAATAATATTTTACAATAATTTGTATGACTTTCCAAGTCCTCGCATTGTAGTTCTTTCAATGAGTTCTGATGGATACCACTCTTATCATGTTTTGCATTCCACGGTTTAATCCACAGGCATTTCTTTTTCTGTTTCTTTTTCAGTAAAATGCTTATGTAATAATTGAACTAATTGTAGCTAAACAGTCAAATACTATTCTTCATTTATGGTGTTATAAACTTAATGCGTAAATATTAGTATCAACAAATCATAAACTTAACGCGTAAATATTAGTATCAACAAATCATAAATTTAACGCGTAAATATTAGTATCAACAAATCCTCCGAACACGTGTTAACTGTTGTGGAACAAGTGTTAGGTGAGCTTTTGTTCCTAATTTTAGGTTATCTTTGAAAAATATTTTATAAAAGATTTTATGTAGTGTAATATACCCCAAATCTATCTTTTATCAAAGATCGTTGATAAAATATTTTATCATATTCTTTGTCAAAAAGCTTTGATACCAGCCTTCCTCCAATGCCATAACATGGACCTTTACCATGCAACATTGCAAAGAAGTGCCATTCAGCGCTAGTTCCATAATCGTCTTCATGTAACCTGATACTTTTTAAATTCTTTTTGTTTTTGTATTGTGAACTTGATCCATTGGAAAAGTAGATAATCGTTGAATTCTTGCTTTAAGAAATTGATTGCTTCGGATTGAAAAAAGTGAAAGGAATCGGTGTCATTTTGCATGCTTTCTGAGATGACAACAATACTTTTGTGACCAATTTCTCTACCTTCTTTGAAATATACTAGAAAAGGATGTATTGTGGCCAGGCAGTTTTTCCAATGCACACCTTGTACTGAATCTTGCATTACGAAAGAATAACTTTCAGAAAAATCTGCAATAACTATGTAATTTTCAGGTTGTACATTTTCTTTGCATTTCGTAAAACTTTCCGCGCGCAGCATTCTGGCATACGTTTAGGCCTACGGCTGCAAACGGTTCATTAGCTGGGGATCGCGAGCGCGTCCATGTCTCCGGAAAATAAATTGTTGCAAATGCATATGCAGATCCCACATTTTAATGCAGTAGTTCACAGATAATACATCAGGGAACAAGTCTATATTTTTTCAGATTTTTAACTCGGCTATTTAATGTAGTAATGTTGCTTGGAAAAATAAATTATTAAAAAATTAGGCCAAATTTTAAATTTATTTGTGATAGGCCTAAAGTAATAAAAAGTATTGCATTTAGTCTTTCAAATTTGCCAAACCTCAAATCGCAACTATATGTAGACACAGAGTTCCAAATAACAGTGTGCACATAATTTGCATAATTTTAAATAGTCATAACTACACAAATAATTAATAATTGTTAAAATAAAACAATACGTGTCTCCTTATTTAATTTATGTCTGAAATTCATAAGAAAAATTCTACCATTTACGAGAAGATCGTGTTTCGTTGTGCGATTTGACGTGGAATGACTCATACAGTATATACAGTATGTACACGCGTACATGTAAATGAAATTGAACATTTCACGTACGAACTATAAGCTGATATTTTGTCGGAAAATTTTGTTAAACAATTATGTCACTCACTGCCTATATTTTCATTATGATCCTTTACCCATTTAATACAAATGTGTTTCGGGAATCAAGATATGCTGTTCTCAATACCCAATCTACAGCCTTCTTTATAGCAATTAGCTCATTAAGTCGCTAACACATTTCAACCATTTCATTACTTCACCAGTTCGTTGCATAGCAGTTGCATTTTCTTAGTCGTTCAGTAACAACTGGCTACGTCTTTCCTCAAAGATTTTCACGTTATGCTGAATGTGATTATCTGAACATGTGACTCCTTATCAGTTACTATCTTATAGTGCTTACTTACTTACTTACTTACAAATGGCTTTTAAGGAACCCGAAGGTTCATTGCCGCCCTCACATAAGCCCGCCATCGGTCCCTATCCTGTGCAAGATTAAGCCAGTCTCTATCATCATATCCCACCTCCCTCAAATCCATTTTAATATTATCCTCCCATCTACTTCTCGGCCTCCCTAAAGGTCTTTTTCCCTCCGGTCTCCCAACTAACACTCTATATGCATTTCTGGATTCGCCCATACGTGCTACATGCCCTGCCCATCTCAAACGTCTGGATTTCAAGTTCCTAATTATGTCAGGTGAAGAATACAATGTGTGCAGTTCTGTGTTGTGTAACTTTCTCCATTCTCCTGTAACTTCATCCCGCTTAGCCCCAAATATTTTCCTAAGCACCTTATTCTCAAACACCCTTAACCAATGTTCCTCTCTCAGAGTGAGAGTCCAAGTTTCACAGCCATATAGAAGAACCGGTAATATAACTGTTTTATAAATTCTAACTTTCAGATTTTTGGAGAGCAGACTGGATGATAAGAGCTTCTCAACCGAATAATAACACGCATTTCCCATATTTATTCTGCGTTTAATTTCCTCCCGAGTGTCATTTATATTTGTTACTGTTGCTCCAAGATATTTGAATTTTTCCACCTCTTCGAAGGATAAATCTCCAATATTTATATTTCCATTTCGTACAATATTCCCGTCACGAGACATAATCATATACTTTGTCTTTTCGGGATTTACTTCCAAACCGATCGCTTTACTTGCTTCAAGTAAAATTTCCGTGTTTTCCCTAATCGTTTGTGTATTTTCTCCTAACATATTCACGTCATCCGCATAGACAAGAAGCTGATGTAGCCCGTTCAATTCCAAACCCTGCCTGTTATCCTGAACTTTCCTAATGGCATATTCTATAGCGAAGTTAAAAAGTAAAGGTGATAGTGCATCTCCTTGCTTTAGCCCGCAGTGAATTGGAAAAGGATCAGATAGAAACTGACCTATACGGACTCTGCTGTATGTTTCACTGAGACACATTTTAATTAATCGAACTAGTTTCTTGGGAATACCAAATTCAATAAGAATATCATATAATACTTCCCTCTTAACCGAGTCATATGCCTTTTTGAAATCTATGAATAACTGATGTACTGTACCCTTATACTCCCATTTTTTCTCCATTATCTGCCGAATACAAAAAATCTGATCAATAGTCGATCTATTACGCCGAAAACCGCACTGATGATCCCCAATAATTTCATCTACGTACGGAGTTAGTCTCCTCAAAAGAATATTGGACAAAATTTTGTACGACGTCAACAGAAGTGATATTCCTCGAAAGTTACCACAGTTGGTTTTGTCCCCCTTTTTAAAAATAGGTACAATTATGGACTCCTTCCATTGATCTGGTACAATTTCCTTTTCCCAAATAGCAAGTACAAGTTTATAAATTTCGCTATATAATGCACTTCCACCCTCTTGTATTAATTCTGCTGGAATCTGATCGATACCTGGAGACTTGTACTTTTTCAGATTTTCTATCGCAATTTCGACTTCTGAAAGCGTGGGTTCGGGTATAAATGGCTCAGCAGTTTGTATTTCAATTTCGTCCCGATCATTTCTATTTGGCCTATGTACATTTAGTAGTTGCGCAAAATAGTTTTTCCATCTGTTTAGGATTGATGGAGAGTCTGCAAGCAAGTCACCATTCTCATCCTTGATCACGTTTACCCTTGGCTGATATCCGTTCTTAAATTCCTTTATACCCTTATATAAATCTCGAATGTTTAATATTGACAATTCTTTTTCCGTTTTTAAAGTTATCTGAAGATTTAATCACGTTATTCTGTTTAAGCCTTTTCTTAATATGTAACATGTTATACTGGATCCGGGCTAGAAGTATAAAAAGATAGGCTACACATAACTTAACATCTATGAAGTTTATTAAATTTATTTTTTCCCATATTGTACAGAGTAACTCAAAAAGTGTTTGTGTACGTTGGTATACTTAAATGTGGGCACCATCTTTTGTAAATAAATATATATCAAAACGATACGTACGTACATACATACATACATACATAGATACATACATACATACATACATACATACATACATACATACATACATACATACATACATACATACATAAGTGTTCTGCCCATGGGCAGGTATTTCACTGCAATCCCAGCTTTCTCCAATCTTTCCTTTTTTCTGTCTTCCCCTTAGTCTCCGCATATGATCCACATATCTTAATGTCGTCTAACATCGGATATATTCTTCTGCCACTAACTCTTCTCCCGTTCATCATTCCTTCCAGTGCATCCTTCAGTAAGCAGTTTCTTCTCAGCCAGTAACCCAACCAATTCCTTTTTCTCTTTCTGATCAGTTTCTTCACCCATTCTTTCCAACACTGCTTCATATCTTATTCTGTCTATCCACTTCACACGCTCCATTCTTCTCCATTTCACATTTCAAATTCTTCTATTCGTCTCTCTTCATTTCGTCGTAATGTCCATGTTTCTGCCCAATATAATGCCACACTCCACACAATGCACTTCACTGGTCTCTTCCTTAGTTCTTTTTCCAGAGGTCCGCAGAAGATGCTTCTTTTCTATTAAAAGCTACTTTTGCCTTGCTGTCCTCCTTTGACTTCCTTGCTGCAGCTCATGTTACTGTTTGAAGCTGTTCACTTGCTGTACTGTCTCATTTAGAATTCGCAAATTTACCTTCTTTATTTTTTTTTTGCGACAACCGTGGTCTTCGTCTTGTTTGCATTTATCTTCATCTCATACTGCTCACAGCTGTCATTTAGCTCCTGTAGTATATCCCTTAGTATCGTCTCTTCTGCTAACAACGCCAAATCATCATAGGTTTGGTTACCGTCCATTTTTTCAAATAAGTTAACCATACTTACTATTCTGCAGCGATGCCGTGCAAAGGAGCGAGATAATATCGTTTATACCACAATTTGCTTACATGCCTCCCCTCCCTCAGAGCTAATGAACTCGCCCTTCCCCCTCCATGTCCGTTCACAGTGACAACAATAAGACGAGCAGCTGTGAGCAAGCGGTCACAGAATACAGTCGCAATGTTTTCGAAGGAGGAACAGAGAAACTGGTTAAAAATGCCATGTGCTAGAGGTCGGCAGAACGTTAATGCGGCGTAGATGACATACCAGAGAAATAAATTGTGGTTTGTTTAACGACGCTTGAAACTGCAGTCGTGTGCAGGAATTTTGTCCCGAAGGATTTTTTTTACATGCCAGTAGATCTACTGAAATGAGCCTGTCGCATTTAAACACACTTAAATGCCATCGACTTGGGCCGGGATCGAATCCACAACCCCGAGCATAGAAGGCCAGCGCTATACCAACTCGTTACCGAGGCCGACCATACCAGAGATGGTCGATAAAATCGAATATACGTCTGTTTATATCTTACCAGTTCATTGTTTATTCTCAAGTCTTTTTTTCTCTCAAGCTATGCTCTGTACAAATAATTATAAAGTGAATAATGTTAAAATGAACCGACATTATTTATTCTTGATCCTGTTAGAAGCAGAAGTGAATTTATTCTTGATTTTGAAAAGAAAAACGTTTTGGAACAGTTTATCAACGTGATGTATTTATAGATAATTCAAGAAACAATGCCACAGATAATTAATTCCTTTCTTATTTTTCTTTCCCATGTCATTGTGGTGTAAAATTGCATGAATTTTACTGTCCATTTAAAGAGAAAAATGTTATATAAATTAATATATTCTAAAAAGGAAGAAAGTTCTGTCTTTCCTGATTAAAATGTAAATTAAATGGAATAAAATTAAAAGTGCCACTGTCTTGAAAACATATTTCATTGGTTTGTTGTCATAACATTATGTACGTTACTACAACATTGTATCTCATTCTGCGCTTCTTATTTACAATTATGCCACATGTTTATATGAAAATTGTTGTTGAAATTTAATGCGATCCCTATTTCTCCGGAAAGATGCGCACACAAAAACTGCATTGTGTATTGTCCGTGTTATTGCGAATAAACATAGCCTATTACTCCCTTTGTCAGTATTGATTTATTTTCTTTGCATTATACTTGCTACTTTTACAATTGATATTTACGTTTCCTACCAAATTTTCCGTATCATTTCCTGGACAAGCACTGTCAGTAAAATTAGAGAAAAGCAAGTTTCATGGCAGTCTCACGTTGCAGCAGTAGACAGAATTAAACAGTGAAAATGTTATATAGGTTTTAATGAAGGGATACGTTTGTGACAAAGTTCCGCTATCTGTGGCAGGTAACCTCACTGCCACTGACAAGATTAAGTAGCTATGTAAAGATTAATGTTTTGGTCCTACAGAATACGTTTGTTACGGTAATAATTAATATTAGAGGAGAAAAATTCCCTCCGGCTTGGGGGATCGAACCCGAGTCCTTAGTTTTAAGTACTAAGCGCTCTAACCATTGAGCTACGCCGAAGTTCAATCCACAGCACAGGATCGAATCCTTCTCCTTCAGTGTATTAAAGATTAAGTAGGTTTCGATGGGTCGGTAGTTGCCACGGACTATTACCTTTATTTTAATTCTCATATCTGGAATGGACACATTACTTATGGAAATGTGCCATTTCTATCGGAAATTGAAAGTATTGCTGTTACATGCAATAAAGGCGTGCTGCTTCACCCTAACCGAGAGTGGTAAAATTATTAAAACATGAAATAAAATATGTATTCCTTATTTCATTGCACATGCATTGGTATTCTTCAATTAAAATTCTTTCAGAAGAAGTGATGTGGAAAATTCCTCTTGCAAGAATTCAAGCGTAGATTTACGATATGGCCTGTCGGTACAATCGAAGAAACAAATGATGTAAGAAAAAGATTATTTGATGCAGGAACAACCAAATCCTGATCCCCGCTAGTTTATTACTCGTATTATTAGGGGCGGATTACAGCATTTTCGCATGTTTTATTCCTTAGTTGCAAATCATATGCCACAATTATATAAATGCATTTCAAGTTATTTGAAACCATATGTCAACATTTTATAGTGTATATAAGCATATTGAAGAGGTAAATGCATATTTCAGCTTTTGTTGCATATAAAAGCATATTTTGTTAATTTTTAATCAATCTGGTGCTTAAACCAAAGTTAAGATTACGGAAAATCGAAAAATTGGATTATAGAAGAAACATACACAATTGAAACATATTAGGGCCTACATTAGTTATATAGGCCTATTATTATTTATCGCACTGACAACATGCAGACATGCACTTTAGTCGGCGAATCATTCTGGACAATTCCGCGACAATCAACAAAGCACTCCACAACTAAATGCAATTCTGACTCTGTGCAAATGTATAATATTAGGACTTTATGATGAATGAAAGATGAGATTAAAGTAACAGATAATCAAAACAAGAAGACACCTTATCTTCTACTTCACACATGCATTAGATTTTGACAGTTGTCACAAGAACGCTACAATAGGCTATAATCGGCGGGAAAATTAGCCTATAGGAAGTGTTTGTAGAATTCTTTTCGCTCGCTGAATTCGAATTTCACCGTCTGTCAGCAACAGGCCTAATTTAGACACGATAATACAATTTTCTGATTTCTACTTGTCGACGTGGCAAATGATATATACAGTGCTATTTATCGAGAAGTCTCTCCACAGTGCTTGTGTAGCCACAGTGCAGCCGAGAATCCACTAGGAACAAAATTCAAGTGGCAGAACTGGCCGCTAAGCGAATGATGGACTGGGAATGCGAGGTTGTCAAACCGGAAAGAATGGGGAAGTGCCAACTTTCTACAGGATTACGTGCCAGCTTTCTACAGTATTACTAGAACTAATGGAGCTGCGGAGGAACTTTTCGATCGTTTAATATTCAATTTTAATAGTGGATAAATCATTGAGAAATACTTCACAACAAGACAAATTAGTTCACTTACAATATGAGAGCGGCATCAAACGCTGGGGTGAAGACATAACTGATAGATCTTTTGGAAACACGTGTTTAAAAAATACGGGGCATAATTTCAGGTATCTATTTCCCACATGTAGACAATCAAAATAGTTCATTACAACATGTGTCCGGAAATGCTTTATTTCCGAGTTATGGCCTTCACAACATTGAAATTCACCGGAACGTTTTTCTTTCCGCAGGTCGTTGCCGTCAAAGGAGACATTAAGAGGGCACTCTGACAGTTCATTCCGAGGCGATGGTTACATTCAATGTTGTGTAGGCGTAAGACTGTGCGACATGTATTCAAATCAAGAGCTGGCAGAGATACACTTCATGTACGGTAAGGCGGACGGCAGTGCTGCGCTGGCTCGTCGTTTGTACCAGGAGAGGTACCCACAGCGACAATGTCCAGATCGGAAGACATTTGTACGTCTCCATTACCGTCTGTGCGAGTATGGAAAATTTAACTCTCCTGGTTTGGGAAGGGAAGGGGACGACCAAGATCTACAACTCCAGAAGTACAGGAGGAGATTCTGGAGGCTGTGAACATGACTCCTTCTATCAGCACACGAAGGGTAGCGTTGCAAGTCAATGTTCCTCATACGACTGTCTGGAGACTGTTAAAAGAGTATCAATTATTGTATCCTTATCATTTGCAACGTGTACAGACCCTGTCACCAGCAGATTACCCTGCACGAGTTAGGTTCTGTCAATGGTTCTTGCAGCAGTGTGGTGTAAATCCGAACTTTCCTGCCTTAGTATTATTTACAGATGAAGCACAGTTCACACGAGATGGCATAACAAATTTCCACAATCAGCATCTATGGGCGCATGAAAACTCACGTGCAACTGTTCCATCTCATCACCAGGTGCGGTTCTCCCTCAACATGTGGGCCGGTATCATTGGTGATCGATTAGTTGGACCCCATGTACGTACTTGTAAACAGACTTACGCGGCAGGCGTACACAAACTTCCTGGAAAACACCATACCTCATGTTTTAGAAGACACTCCACTGATCAATCGTCAACACATTCACTTCTTGCATGATGGCGCTCCTGCACACTTCAGTCGTACGGCTCGCCGGTACTTGGATCGAAGGTTTCCTGTTCGATGGATAGGTAGAGGTGGCCCAATTGCTTGGCCTCCACGCTCACGCTCACCTGATCTGAACCCTCTCGATTTCTACTTGTGGGGCCATTTAAAATCATTGGTTTATTCGTCTCCGGTGCCTGATTTGGAATCCCTTCGGAATCGAATTGTGGCATATTCTGAGGACATACGCAATACTCCTGGAGTTTGGGATCGTGTCTATTCAATCATTCACGCTTAAAATCTGATGAATTTTCGCTGGAATGCCATTTCACCACTCGATAGCATATAACACAGCCTCGAACTCTCTGCTCTAATCATAGCATTTTATCACGCCCCACCGTTTAGGCCAAGTACTTTAAAACTATTTTGACGATGATGATGATGATGATGATGACGACGACGAAAATTAGAATGGAGAGTGTCGGGAAAATAATGGAGGCGATTGAGAGAAACCCGAGAATATTCTTTAGGATCCTTCGTATTTGCTACCGCAAATACGATTTCGCCATTATCGGGATTCGAACACGGATCCACCGTCATCGTAACCGCCAACTGAGCTACAATGGTAAACAACCCCATTTCTATTAACACCTCACATGTCATATTTATTAATCTTTGTTATAAATGAATCGCTAATTTCACAAAGATCATGAGTCATAAAAGTATTTTTTTTTTCTGTACTACGTTGGTGTTTGTCAAAAATGTTATCAATAAACATAGTTGATGGGAAGTTTTCATATTTTTCAATGTAGATATATTAGTTTATGAGATAAAACTTATAAAAAAAGTTTGACACCACCTTTCTGCAATGAATATTATTTTTGACAAAATAAATAGGAAAATTAAAAAGAGAGAATTACATAATATTATGTTATATTTTAGGCATTTTTGTGTATGATAGTGGCTCATCAGTTTCGGATGTAATTATCATACGAAATTATTATTATCGTACAACCTACCCACACCTGTGGAGTAACGGTTAGCGCGTCTAGCCGCGAAACCAGGTGGCCCGGGTTGGATTCCCGATCGGAGCAAGTTACTTCATTGAGGGTTTTTCCTCAACCCAATATGAACCAATGCTGGGTAACTTTCGGTGCTGGACCCCGGACTCATTTCACCGGCATTATCACCTGCATCTCATTCAGAAGCTAAATAACCTAAGATGTTGATAAAGCGTCGTAAAATAACCTACTAAAAATCGTACAACCTGGTAAATTTGCTTGGAACTAATACGATTGTCACGATTTGAAAAGAGGTTAAAATAAAAATAAACATAATTAAAGGCGGGAACATCAGTTCTGTTTCATCACTGATACATCCATTCACTGCAGATAGGACACGAAACACATGACTTTTCTGTAAGAGCTGGAAGTTAACAAGCCGTAAAACACTGGATATAAATTCGTGACTGAACCCCTTTTTCTGCAGAATGATAAATTATAAGTTTCAATTAAAATATATCTTAGCAAAAAAAATTGACTCCTGCCCTTTCTGCAATGACCGATTTAAATGTGAGATATATTTTTATAAAGTAAAATGCCTTTATATATCTCATATATAAACATTTTTGTTTAATTTAATTAAATGTCAAGAAAAATAAAATATGGCATAAAGTAACAAACTATAAATTACAAATATGATATTAAATATTGAAATCACAGTTTATAACACATTGTAATATATTTATATTAGCAATACCTAATACACATACAGATTATAAGGTATCACTAGTACCTTTCAGTTATTTTTGATCTGCCTGCTGTAATTTCTACGCCTTCCTCATCGCTTTTGACATCACTATCAAGTTCATGTAGAATTGATTCCAAGCTTCTGTTCTTTGTTTCTGGTACCTTAAAAATAGTAAACACCGCACATCCTATACAGAAAAATGCAAACAACCAATAGCATCCATGCAAGCCCAGTAAGTCAATAATATTAACATAAAGTTTTGTAGATATAAAAGCCGTTAGCCATACTGTTATAGTTGTCACTGTGGTAGCAATTCCTCTTGCCTCTGCTTTGAACATTTCTGACATTACAACATATCCCACAGTTCCCAATCCTACAGACAAGAGGAACACGAACAGACCCACAAATAATATTGGAAGGAAACCCACAGATATCAGGTCGTAATTTTGTTGTTGAAGGAAAAAATAAATGCCTAGTCCTGCCAGACAAATGCACATTATTGTCTGTGTTACAATTATCAAGAGTCTTCTTCCAGCAATGTCCAATAAGAATAAAGCTACTAAAGAACCAATCATTTGTACAATTGCAATAATTAGTGTGGCCGTATTTGGATCAACAGAGCCACCAGTCTGTTCAAAAATACTGACGGCATAGTTTAGAACAGGATATATACCAGACAGTTGTATCGAGGCTCCAAGAACAATACATATTACTAGAGCACGTCTTGTACCTCGGGATGAAAGTAAACTTTTGATGGACGTGTTTACACTTTTATTTTTCTTCACAAGTGCTGTTAACTTCATCATCTCCACCTCCGCAGCTTGCGCATCTCCTCCACGTAACCATAACAGCGATTCCATGGCCTCCTGCGATCTTCCATTTTTCATCAAATATAACGGCGATTCAGGCATCCAGTAATAACCGAATGCGAAAACGATTGGTATAAATACGCAGATTATAGCCATGTTTTTTATGGATATTAGTGGCCCAACTGCGTACATGATAATGAAAGCTATATCTACTAATGCCGAGCGAAATGTTCCAAGAGCACCTCTGATGCTGTCTTCAGCAATTTCTCCCACATACATTGGGCAGAAAACGAGAACTCCACCGCAACACAAGCCCAGGGAGAATCTTGAGATGTAGAAGAGATACAGGGACTCCGATAACACAATGAACAACCAGCTGACGATGAAAGGAATGACGATTGAGTATCCTGCGATCTTTCTTCCATATTTCTGAGACACGTAGCTGGAGATAGGAGAAGACACGAGGGCTCCAAAAAATACCAGTGACCCCAGCCAGGTTTCTTCTTCCACCGAAATGATTCTTCCATCAAGAAGTGGTTTCCCGGTCTTGAGGAGTGGCAGTGATGGAGTTGGCCAGGACATCGCCATTCCATAAGCTACTGATGATAAATTTGCTGGAATTAACAAGAACACACTATGAAGGAAAATAATATTTACTCTATTTATGTCATTTGTTAAGAGAATGGCAGAAAATAGGAAAGACTGAAGAAAGCTGGGTTTGCAGTGAAAGACCTGCCCTGGGCAGAATATTATGAATGAATGAATGTAATTTGTATTACATTAACGAGAAGTTCCAGCAAAATGTGTGCTTGCCGTTCCCAGTTCATTGTAAATCCACTAGAAACCAAAGCTTGGAAAGTTCATAACGGAAAGTAATTACTGATTCCCGATGCGCCACGGACGTGTTTACATGTGGTGAACATCTACGCTTAAATTACGTTCTTTTGAGTGTAAAAATACTTAATATACCCAGAGCATTATGTACACTACAGTGCATGAAGAAAATAGCATCATTTTCAAATAGTGGAATGCGAAATTACTGACAACTTTGTCACATGTAGCTCATTAAAACCCATATTTAATCCATAAACACAAAATTCTTGTACATTGTCTCAGAAACTGCAAAGAACTCACTATGTTTTTTGCGGTCGAGTGACTACAAATTTTGTCACTGGAGGAGGCACATTGCGCACAATGACCCTTTCGAATTGCTACATTGTGCACACGGTCATTTTAAACATAGGGATCGCACAGTTATATTGCGCACACTGCCATCACAAGGTATACTTGTCGCACTCTGGCATGCCCAGCGCAGCAGCAGTAGTGCGTGGTATTATTCATCCTTATACACAGTGCAACAGCTGTAGTATGTCATTTGTATTACATTAACGAGCACTGCCGTGCAAACGAGAAGTACCAGAAAAATATGTGCTTCTCAATGTTAAATGAAAGAGGACATAAATTATTGGTTTTGCAACTGTTTTAAATTTCAATATACAATATTATTGGGAAAGGAAAACAGTGGAGGTGTAAGATAAGGAACTGTATTGCATGCATGTTTACTGACGAGCATGATGAGTTTTTAGAATCTGTCGTGATTAACGATAATAGTGAACATTTGCCTAGACAAGTTTTATCGATTAATGTTAAACGCAAGGCCATCATGATATCTCTGCTAGACCTTCAAAGCTCGCGAGAAATGAAATTCTTAATATCCCTGATGAAATTTGTAGTAAACTGACAAAAGACGATATCGTTTTTGCACGAAAATCAGTTGGTAAAACTAGGAGAAGTGTCCTTCCTCCATTACCTAAAATCCGAAATGAAGTACACGCCGCGATCAGTGAAATTTCTATTGTGGCGAACAGTTTTTATTGGTGAACGATTGCACAAATAATGTTATAAACATAATATTTGACTGTGAAACAAATGTAAGATATTTAGTGAAGCAAAAGTATTTTTTATGGATGGAACATTTTAATTTTGTTCCAGAAATTTTTTACAGCTATTCACAATTCCAGGGATTGAGAATGATATAATTTTATTACACATCGCTGATATTTTGTTTATTGCCCGACAAAAACAAATAACTTACGAGATTTCTTTGCGTCATGTAATAGGGATATCCTGAACTAGCACCAACAGATAGCGCGCATGTACTTCGAGGGGTGCGCTTTGCGTGTGCATTTGTTTTCCAGTATATAAACATTAAGGATTTACGTAATGTATTAGCACAGTCTAGTATATTCTGTCACGAAGCTCAATATGTAGGGAATATGCATCCCTAGATAGTTTCTAACCCCTAGGATCGCTACTATCGTCTTATCACAGACAATGCGAAATAGTACCTGCACAGTCTGTTGTTTCTAGTACTCTCAACAACTCAAGCTTCGTGACAAGACTGTGGTATTAGTATATTAAATCGGCTACTCTTAAAAACAACTCAAAATGTCAAATTTGTGTAGTGTTCGTATATGTAAAAACCAAGGAAATTTTTTGCCTTCAATCAGGACCCGAAAGATTCTGAATATATGTTTCCTACCTTACAAAATATAACTAATTAAATTGCGCCTCAAAAGTTCTAGCTATTAAACAAAAAGAACTACTTCAAGTAAGGAATTGCTGGCTACAGTTTCATTTAGAAGATGGCAAAGAAAAATTGTAAAAAAACATATGCAACCTCCACAGCAAGCTATGTTAGCTTAGATTATATTCAGTACTTGTAGGAATCTCCGAAGTTTACGCCTGCATTTTACAATGGGACGATACCAGGCCTATAGTAAATTCTCGATTAACTGGAATGTTTATTATCCAGGACGATCCGTAGTGGAAAAAATGTACCTATAAATAATACAGTCTATGTAGAAAGTAGGGTAACCTTAACTCCAAAAATTCATTTCGTGAATATGTCTTTAATGTAGACTAATCTTCATCATCGTTCACGAATTAGGTCTCTGTAGACCTGTTTCGGCCCCATCTAGCAGTCTTCTAAAAGGTCTTCCTGGTCGACGATGTCCTCTAGGTTTATACTGCATTATAATTTTCGGGATTCTTGAATTTTCCATTCTTCTTACATGATCTAGCCAATTTAATTTGTATCTGTTGATTTTTATGTAGACTAATTTATTATTAAAACCGTGTTTTACTTTCAAATTTTCAAAATCATCCTACTTAACATCCTGGTTCTTGATACATGTTTATGATATAAGATGTATCTGCAGAGACCCGAAGTATAGTATAATATACCTGCATTTGTGCCCTAACTTTAACCTGCAGAATTTTTCAGCATTTTTCCTCATGTCAGTGACTTTTTTCAATTGTAGAATTATATTGAACTTTAAAAATAAAACAACAAATGTCTCAGGACTCAGGAGGATATTCAAAACTGCATATCCTTAACCTACAAAATCCACAAATAATCGTGATACTACTTCGATCATATTATATCATCCTATTAAAAATTGCATTTGATTTTTCTGCAATTACAGAAAAAATGCGAGGAATTCAAGCCCCACAGTCCCTTCCATATAAAAAAACATATTGGTGGCTGCATATCCTGTTTTCCTCATACGGTACTTACAATACTAATGATAAAAGTGGTAATGTTCACCTTCGACAAAGTTTCTGTTTTTTTTTATTCTTGTACCTCATTCTCAAAGTTCTCGTTTAAGTTCATGAACATTCAATTTACTCGTCTCTAATCTTCTGCATACTGTAGATTTCCCTATCCATCTCTTGAGGGCAATCGCTCAGTATTATAACTTTATTCTATTATTTATTGTAAATTTAATTAAATTATGAGATAAGAAAATGCTGAATTATATTAAATTATACCTACTAGGTTATACAAAATAAACTTATAAATATAATTTTTACACGCACAGAAAACCAACAAGCGGAAGAACGAAGAACGTAATCAACTGTATCATATGACTTAATCTAGCCCTACATGCTGTGCCGCATGGAACACTCCTGCCATCTAACGGTAATATTTTGCATAAGGTATCCCTATTTGTAAGTGTGCCCTTGCTGGCGAAACAAAAAGTCCTGGAAGGGTGTGGTTGATTTTGAAATAACCGTGCACAGTGCAGTGAAACAAACTTGGATAAACGCGACCATCGTGGCGTGCAGGTTTCATTTAACCCAGTGGTCGTCAGCACTCGCTGAAATGTGCAATGGGTACGCGATATCGTCCCGTCGTGCAACAGGGAGAGATACAGAGCATACCCGCTAGCAGCTACGAGAGCACTATAGTGCACTGCGTTTTCCGCGGGTAAGGGAGGCTAGCCCCAGCGTGCTCTGTGCTGACGACCCTTGATTTAACCCAAGTTTGGTGGAGGCGCATACAGCATATCGGGTTAGCTTCGAATTACAAGGACAAAGATTCAGAATGCGGAAAATAGCTGCATTTATATTTCAGGTTGTGTTAGTTGCATCCCAGCGAGGCACAAGATGTATTTACAGAAGACTAGACGTCAGAGCTACCACTCGCCGATTATTTAGTGGAAAATTATATCGACACCGAAGAGCGTTTTCCACCGACCATATGGGCAAAACAAAACTAATTATTATCAGAGCTAGGAACTCGTACCGATTTCGTTATTCAGGGAGCGAGCAGCCAGGAAATGGGCTCCTGCGTGACCAACGGCCCCTTGGAGTGCATCATGTTCATGTTAACAACCCTTACTGCATGCAACAGGGCCACATCGGTAGTATGGAAGACGTTTTGAGTAACAACATATTGTTCTACTGCAAATGTGAGCGAGATTCATTCCCGGTATAAATAAACACAGTAAGTTTCCTAACACTGTATGTAGGGGAGAGTCGGGTAGTATCGGACATCGGGTAATATCGGACAGTGAGTTTCTTTCATCTACCAGACGATGATAGTACCTGATTGACATGGTTACGTTTCTGTGATGTCGCACAGAGAAATGTAACCATGTCATTCAGGTACTACCATATGGTGGTAGATGAAAGAAACGCACTGTCCGATACTACCCGATGTCCGATACTACCCGACTCTCCCCTATGTATGTATGTATGTATGTATGTATGTATTTTACTTGGTTATTTAATGACGCTGTATCAGCTACGAGGTTATTTAGCGTCGATGGGATTAGTGATAGCGAGATGATACTTGGCGAGATGAGGCCGAGGATTCGACACAGATTACCTGACATTTGCCTTATGGTTGGGGAAAACCTCGGAAAAAACCAACCAGGTAATCAGCGCAAGCGGGAATCGAACCCGCACCCGAACGCAACTCCGGATCGGCAGGCATACGCCTTAGCCGACTGAGCTACGCCGGTGGCTGTGTATGTGTGTATGTATGTAGACTATGTATGTATGTATGTATTAATGTATGTATGTATTTTTGTATGTTGTACAGTTTATTTCCTTCTTTGGTTCTTATTTAGTGAACATGTCAAGTTATTTACGAAATGTGTTCTTATATTATTAACCTATTGTTTTGCATCATTTCAGTAAATGTTACACCCTGTGTTATGTTTTATAGGTGTAAATGATGTAAATATATAAAGAGCAATATTTTATCAGTGTCAATCTATATATATGTAACAATTTGTATAGTTGTACATAAACATGATTATGTAACTAGCTGTGCATTTGCTAATATCTCTATTCTGATGAGAATATTGCCTTGAGACGAGTTTGTTTTCCTTTCTACTGTACCTTCCTATTGCTATGAATAACTGTGTTTTGACGTGTTGATGACGTCGCACCTGGCTGGTCGTACCCTGTGTAGGGCGATTGGGATCGGTATGAAGTTCCTAGCTCTGCTTGTCATCAGATCGGATAACAAACGCCTGCGAAGCTTTCCACATTACATTAGATAAGCAGCTTAATAATTCACATCCAAATATTTTTTTTATTGACGTTTTAAAAAGCATCCAAACAGGCCTATATACGAGTATATCAATCAACAATCAACCAGAGGTCCCGGGATCGATACCCGGCCCCGGAACAATTTTTCCCTTGAAATTATTCAAATCTGCTTTACAGGGAGCATTGCCTGAAAGACTAGATTTGCATAATATATACGTTACTGTGTACGTTAACAGAAAACCACAATTCCAAGTCACACAGAGATTGTGTGCACTCGATGAGGGTCTCTGGCGTTTCGTCAGCCCACGCGAGTTGTGTGGATATAAAGGGAAAAGTTGAGACGGTGTCGGGTGGAGTTCCCGGGTAGCTCAGTTGGTAAGAGCGCTGGTACGTTCAACCAGAGCTCCCGGGATCGATACCCGGCCCCGGAACAATTTTTCCCTTGAAATTATTCAAATCTGCTTTACAGTGAGCATTATCTGAAAGACTAGATTTGAATAAAAAATAGTTAACACCTCAATGACGTAACATTGTTTGTAATTTAATTTACTTTAATACAATACGTAAGAAATTTCTAAACCGCCGAAGTAATATGAAAACACGCTAGCGATATATTCTGATAGGCCTATTATTTCGCTAGTCCTAAGCCTAGAAATCTGAAAATGTGAACGGAAATTGCATTTAGTTATTTCAGTGAACTTGAGTATAAAAACTCTAAGTGTACGCTATGTTTACAGTTACCACAGGTAAAGGTGAGCCGTTGAGAGCAGAAGTGGTTTAAGTCAAAAATGGGTAATGTGAGTTAAAGTAAACATTCTGTAAAATACAACGCAAAGTAGCAATTAATATTGAATTCAGTTAAACTATTAGTAGTCAGTGGATAGCACGAAGGACATATTAATTGCTACTTTGCGCTGTATTTTACAGAATTTTTACTTTAAACCTCATTACCCAATTTTGACTTACACTACTTCTGCTCTGAACGGCTCAAATATTTCACATGTGCTCAATGTCCTTTCTACCGTCCTTTTCCCCCTGTGCTCAATATACAGTATGTAACCATCTTGATTGTACAGTAATATTGTTATTAAAAATAGATAATTTTGTTAACGAAATTATAATTTATTTTAATGGGTTAAATTAAAATAAGAAAATACAATATCTTCTTTTCAGGATATAAAATAAGCTACATCAAATTTTTCAAATCAATATAAATAAATATACAAAATCATAAAAATGTGCACATTTTATGCAACTTTTCTGTTCGTACATCTAATCATTTTGTACTTTTCAAAGTCTTAATTGCTAACTATTACACAAAATTAATATCTTGTAACACATCCTTTGGCTTTAATAACTTCCTCACATCTTCTTTTCATTGTAGAGACAAGTTTCTTGCAAACCTCTGGGGTGATATCCTGTCATTCTTCTGCCACTATTCTTCTGAGCTCCGGAATGGATGTTACTTTGCTATTTCGAACCCTCCTTTTCAAAATTGGCCACAAATGTTCGATAGGATTTAAATTCGCTGATTGAGATGGCGTTATGAGTTGATGGGGAACGTTCCAAATGAGCCAGGTCTTGACGAATCCGGGGTGTGTTTAGGGTCGTTATCATGTTGAAATATATAACTGCCGTGGAAGCCCATTTTTTTAGCACTTTCTTTCAAATTTGTCATAAGAATATTCTTGTACCTACATAATTTTATCCACAATTCCATCAATGAAGTGTGTTTCCGACTTCAGAGGAAGATATACAGGCCCATATCATGATGGAACCACCTCCTTGTTTTACAGTAGGAACAGTATTTTATTTCCTGAAGGCAGAGTTTGCCTTCCTCCACACTTTGTTGCAACCATCTGAGCCGAAAAGATTTATCTTCGTCTCGTCGGACCATATTACACGATCCCAATAGTCCTCCTCTTTAGAAACGTGTTTGTTTGCAAATAGAAATCTTTCTATTCTATTTGAATCACTAATAAAAGGTTTCCTACGTGGAACCCTGCCATTATAACCGTGTTTCCACAATACACGACGAATGGTCTGGTTAGACATGTCTTTTCCTGTAGTTCTTGCGAAGCAGTTTTTGAACACTTAACCTAGGGTCACGTCGAATTTGTTGCACAATGTATCTTTCGTCCCTTTCATTTAATTTTCTTTCTTTTGGTTTTCGCCTCAAATTCTTCCAAGACCCTTCATATTTAAATTTGTTTACAATATGCTAAACTGTTGAATGTGTATGTCCGACAATTTTACTTATTTTCCTTAAAAACTTACCTTTAAGGGCAAGTTGAACAATCACGTTTTTCAGGTCTTCTGAAAGCTGCTTTCGCTTCGCCATCCGTAATGTCATACTTGCAAGGTAAAAATGTAAACAAGGGAAGCCACCACTCAGCAGTAGCAAGCACAAACCGGTTAGCGTATTTTGAAACAATGAGATAGGGCAAGTGTACGAACAGAAAAGTTGCATATCGAACACAAGAGAATAATGTAGATTTCTTTTTAAAATAACAAATGTTTTAAATATACATTATAATTAAATATAATAGTGAATATTACGAATAAACTGCACACGATTATATACGTGAAGAAGGAAATAAAATGTTTAACTTATTTTACGGTTAAAACGTACATTATCACAAAAATAGGGGCTGTACGAACAAGACTGTTATATACTCTAGGTCTTCGCTTTAGCACTGGATCCGAGAATCGCGGCTTGAAATACAGTTGAGGTTACAAATGAATGTCCGTTACTTTCACTTTATACATTTTCAGTGCCATCTATGTTTCAGACCATGAACGTTTGAAATGTACAACGTATGGATGTGTAGTCTATCCATATCTACCTATTTACCTATACTACCTACAGTATCTATCTAATCTGACTACGTGACTGTCTAATATAGTTACTATTTAATCTACCTGTTTAACCCTGTCTGTATCCCTGTCCTTAGGTCTTTCTATCCTTCCGTCCGTCCATCTGTCTGTCCATTTGTCTGTCTATATATATATATATATATATATATATATATATATATATATGTATATATACTAGGGCATTCGATAAGTAATGGCAACAATGTTGTAAATCAGTTCTCCTAGCGGTGATCATTGAAGTTTTGTACTATGAAGCAGTGGTTGTTTCATAAATTTGCAATATTGAAAGTCTCGAAGTAGCTATATTTTGTAAATACAGTGCCTCTTTCTGATCTGTAATAAACAATAGAGCCCTAAGGATACGAACAAAGACGCTTCATAAAATTCCAAGTTGCAAGAGAAAAACATGCAACTATACATTTAAATTAATTCAATTTGCAATACAACTGATTTTATTCGTTTGATGTATTTAAGCTAATTATATAGAGTCTGCCTAAACTTTTAATTTTGTTACATTTTTGCTAGACTATGAAATTTTCTTTGAATTATCGATAAAGTCTAGAAAAATAATGTTACATTATAGATTGATCTATACAGAAAAATTCATAATACAGTGTTTAAATCCTATGAATAATAAATCAACTCCCAAACATAATAAAGAATAAAGGTACTGCATAATATCTACTATATACTATGGTATTATCGTTTTTATTTCAATACAACCCAATAGGAGGCGACGTTGCATATAGGTTGGACAGGGTCTTGAAAATTTAATACCGGTAAGGAATTTTAAAAGTAACTTTATTAAAACTAGCAAAAATTATGTTTTTCTAATTTTTTGACATTCCGGAACAAATATAATTCAATCCAGGACACAGGACATACCATTAAAATCCAGAACAATCCTGAGAAATCCAGAACGTCTGGCAACCCAGGACAGAGGCTAGGTATCAACTTCACTTTACGACAATAAATTTGAACTGCTTAAAGCAGATTTATCTAGTAAGTTTGGATGTGATTTGTGTTGAACAAAGGTAATGATTTTATTGTGTAAGTCAATTCACTCTGAGATTATTAACTGGTCTATGAAATGCTAAAATTAACCGTCACACGCAAGCCCATGCAGGGCCAAACCGGCCGATTGACAGTGGCATCATCCCGTTCACGTATATCAACAGAGAAGTACGACCATGTAAGCAGTATGAAGCTAATATGTAGTTAGCACGACTATGTTCAAGCCTTTAGTCGGCCTGGTTGACGCAGTTGGTATAGCGCTGGCCTTCTATGCCAGAAGTTGCGGGTTCGATCCCGGGCGAGATGAATGACATTTATGGCTCATGTCAGTAGATTTACTGGCATGTAAAAGAACTCCTGCGGGACAAAATTCCGTCACACCGGCGACGCTGATATAACCTCGGCAGTTACAAGCGTCGTTAAATTAAACATAACACCATTCAACTCCTTATAGCTGGCTTACGAAACTGGATTTCGCTACTCAATTTAGCACCCCATATTCATCATTATAGTAGGTTAACACCGATCCCATACACTATTGCACATAAATAAATTAGTTTGAAGTGTTTTAATTTCATTTCCTCCATAGATTTTATGTACGAACCTATATTATATTTTATTTAACTGATATTAAACAGTCATATGTCGGTATGTCATCAGTCGTGACCAGACAGAGGATTTTCGGTCCCTACACAGCGACAAGACATCATCTTTCTTGTCTTACAGAGGGAGCATAGTAATGAGTTCAATGACCTCCCTGAAACTCACGTACACCTAACGTTCAGAATCGGGACCGAAAATCCGCTGACTGGTCATGACATTCACAACTAATTTTCCCTTACGGTATTCCAATAGACGACTGATAATTCAATGAAATATAAAAATCCATCGGATATAATACATTGTATACAATTTTAAGGAACTTAAAAGGACATAATAAACAATGCATATATATTGCTTTTATGTACTGCTCTGCCTTACCTACACTCGCAGCAATGATCTGTCTCAGTTTGCTCTTCCATTTCTTTTTGCGTAATTCTCTGGCGTCGTTCTGTGTGTCGATGTTGCTCATGTTTCGTAGACGATACGTAATGAGCAACTTTGGATCTCAAGTGATATAATATACCTCAGTCGCCAACTCTACATGCAGTTACATGACGTAATTAATTCAACTTTGTACCTCCAGTAATCCAACCCGTCGACCTTACTTCATAATCACACAGGAATATTACACATGATTCTGCTTATTTTCCACTCTGTGTGACACAGAATTTGAAGTAAACAATTGTAATTTTAAAAATCGATATCATTAACCGTTTATTTAATTTTAGACTTTAGAAGTTTGTACAGGATGGGCATGAAGTCTCGTTAACAATACCAGCATTTCCCATAATTATTGTCCTGGAACACAACTATGGTCCACGATACACCCATTTAAAGAACATTGTAGAAGTAACATAGACCGTTCATAGATAGCTGCAGTGACTTGACTGCAAAATGCAGTACAACAAAAATATAGATAAACGAGGTACTACGTTATGGAGTACAAAATTTGAATGGTTGTATTGTGGACCATAGTTGTGTTTCAGGACCATAATTATGGGAAATGACGGTACCTCAGATATACACACTATTTATGTAATGCAGACATACATCCAGTTTACACTAACTGTGTGTTCTAAGTGTCCAAAGGCAATAATGCTCTGATGAAAACCCACAGCGCATTGTCACAGGTTGTGAGGTCAGGGCTGCGAGGTGGCCAGTCGAGAGGATGGGTGACTCACGGCCCATCCAGCGTTGTGGAAACCTGTGACATTGCGCTGTGGGGTTTCATCAACAGCATTGTTTCACAGGAACAGTACTACAACATTGATGAATTGAAGGACGCCGGACCACGTGCTTTCCAACAGATTACACCAGCAATGCTAAGGTGAATGTCACAACGAACCTGGCGATGCATTATTTTGTGTGAAGAGAATGGTGGGGAACACACTGACTCTTTGCACACTTAGGGCATACCGTTAGTGTAAAGTGGATGTATGTCTGCATTATGACCGGAATTACATAAATAGTGTGAGTATTTGAGGTATTCATAGGGGTAACGAGATTTTGTGCCGACTCTGTAAAAATTACTTTAAAATTTTGTTCTACACCCCTACTCAAGTAGTGATGATTGAAATCATCATTCATCATTTGTACAGGGACATCATTTTATTTTTACTAACATTTTTTAATATTAATCTGGCTATACCTTTGTATTAACGATTGAAACAGGAAACACAGTTTGCTACCCCTTCCATGACTTTAGTAGGTATAGGGGGGAAGAAAAATAGTTCATCCATTTACGTAAACTAGGAAATATCGCAATTTTGAGTTTGATAATTTTCATTACGATTTTTGTTTAATCAAAATATAGTACAGTATTAACACTTAGTATTTTTACTCACGAATTGAGCTATCCATGCGAACGTATTCATTATGCAGTGTATATTATACTGTCTACAGCACATTAGCGTACAATATAGAGAACGAAGTTAAATTGAAAAATAATCATAATATGGATATTTAAACACATTTTTGAAAATGGTGGCCGTTCATTTCGATACAGGCTTCAGTTCTTTTGTGCATATTATCACACTATAGATTATTGTACCTAATTCCAATTACCAGTTTCGTCCTTCGTACGAGTAACTCATGTTGAAATAATTCTATACCTACTCTGTAAAAGAGTACCTTACGTACTGTAAATTCAATCTTCACTTCTGCCCGATCCGAAAAGATAAAATTACTCAGAAATGCTATCTACTGTCCGTTCAAGTGGTTTTGTCGCAGGGTCGTAGAAAGGGGGGAGGGAATCACGTGACAGTTAATTACTTAACGAGACCCTTTTATTTAAGTTATTTTAAATACTTGTGTAATATTACGTAGACGTCCAATTCCTAACAGAAATTAATGTTTTCAGAAAAGATCTAAGACAGCCCAGCTACTAGACTTTACAGAGGAGCGAACAGAAGCAGGTGGGGGAAACCGGGATGCGACGTATGCAAACGGACGACAGTACCTGTGCGAAAATATGATTCGATATTGAAAGCTCTTTCGTCACTGGAAAACGCGAACATATTTCTGGAACGTACTGTACTCACTCAGTACTGCTTATTCGCCCTCGGCTCTGTATTGTGAACGGTTGGAAGTTTACTAGTAGAAGGGGTGGGAGTGAAGTACATTCAAAAACTCAGGTACAATAAAAATTGAAGTAAAAATAAAATGATGTCCCTGTATATCAAGTTTTAGAACTAATGCAGCGGTCATCAGTACAGTGCACCCTCGGGCTAGCGTCTCATCCGCAAATAAGAGAATGCACTATCGTGCATTCGTGGCTGCTGGCGGGTATGCTTTCTCCCTCTACCTTTTGTAGAACGATGCATATTGCAATACACTCCTTAACCGTTTCCCATTTCAGCGAATGCTGACGACCACTGCCCGGGTGGATCCTTTACGGTCTCCAGCCAATGCTTCATAGAACGTCCCAAATGTGATAATTGGACCACATGTTAAAAAAAATCCAGGTTTTAGTTTTCAGTAGTAAAATGTAGGTTTAGTTTCCTTCAACGAGAACAGAGTGTGACTCATTTGTCTTTCTGGTAGCAGCGACTTTTCGAGTATAGCATGCTTTCTACAGGATCAGGAAATCCAGATGCGTTCAGAAGCTTTGAATTGATTAATTTTTTCATGGGACAGACGATATCAATTTAAGTACATTATGTGGCAATTTTGTTCATGTACCTATTCAAAAATGCATTGTAAGAATTCATCGCATTCCAATCAGAACCACCTACCACTGTAATATTGTCGATTATACAGTAGGTCTATATATACAGTATATATATATACATAACGACTCGTCAGATATACAAAACATTTTAAGAAAGATTTTTTAAAAGTTATCTTTATCAACATTCAATTAATTTCTCTGTTTGCTGTGAACATGGGCGTAGTAAACGTTTCTGCTTTCAGTGAACTCGGGACTGAGAACAAATCTAATGCGTGCAAATGTGCTCATATCTCCCACTCCCGCTGTTGCAGATGTGCATCCGCCCTTTTTTAATTTAATTGAGATCGGTAGAAGTGTATTTGAATTATGTAATTCTAGTTGACAAAAGTCAACGAGTTTTATTCAGCTTGAAATTTTAATCTAATAATGGGGAATAAAACTTTACTGCTAATAAAATTAAATTTTTCCTCAGTAGTCTCCTCTTGTGTCTTTCTTCTCGTGCTTGTGATTTTATATAAAATTAGTTTTTACAACAAAATAAAACCGTTATGATGGCTCACAGGCGGCAGCATTTAAAGCTACCGCAAAGAACTTGGCCCGAGGTGATTATGTCATATGTTCTGCCGATAATCATATTTGTGAATAACTGTGGTTTTTACCAGGACAGATATCAAAATAATTTCTTCGGGCAAGTCTCTTTTGTTTCCGACCGTCAATAATACGGTAATAATTTTGCTGTCATCCAAACTCAGTCTTCAGTCAGCCTTCGTTCAAGATTATTTAATGAGAGTGTTTATCTCTTAATATTTAATTATGGATGCGTGGCTTAAATCGGGAACATAAAAAAGAGAAGTACACTCGAGTGATACTGACAATCCCGGGTGTGATAGTGAATAAAGTTTCCCTGCTTCGAGATCTGATATAAGTGCGGCTAGTTCGGCGATTGACGCGAAAAGAAAGAAGTAATATCATCGTAAATATGACGCGAACTGTTTGAGGATGGGATTTACGTGGTGTGGTGATAAAGACGAATACAAACCATAGTATGTATTATGTTACGAAGTTCTCTCAAATGCTTCCATGAAACCAGATAAATTACGAAGGCACTTAGAAACAAAACATTCAGATGTTAAAAATAAAAGTAAGAATATTCTGCATTAATGCGATTTCAGCGATTATTCTGCATTCAGTTTTGAAGTCTCCTTTGCATTTCGATTCGATTGATGCATAATAGCAAAGATTCAAGGGTTTTCAATTTATAATGGTATATCAAGATAATTTGACGAAATTAGTTGCTTTAAAATCCCCAAAAATTCAAATGTGCAAAATTAGCTATCAATGAATTTGATTGATATTGAAATGGAACAATAATCTACAACATTGGCCAAGGAGCTTTGGGAAGTTAGGTAATTCCAGGGACGATATCATGATAATCTCGCAACTGCTTAGGATGTTGTCGTTAATGGCCGTCAATTAGCCTATTTCCCAATATAATTGCATATTGAAGTTAATACCTGTCATTTTTATCTTTAAGTGTAAATTGTAAGATGAAATTAAGAGAGTTGATTCGATTAAATTTGTAACGTTAAGTTGCCAAACCCTTGCAGTCAGAGATAATGATGATGAAAATTGTATGACTACAATAAACCAGCTAATTGTTTCCCCGCCATGTGTCCAAGCCTAAACAATGGACTGAGCATGTAAACATGAATAATGTTGGCTTAGGTATGTCCAATTAATATGTGATATACCATTAAATAAAGACACTAGTATCAACATTATGTTGATTAATTATAGAATCTGTAATCGTAACACTCTCTGTTATTGATTGCATTGTGTAACAAAATCATACCGAGATTCTCATTTTAAATATCTTTCTGTGCTACAAAGTATTATCATTAATTTATTATTACTAATGGATAGCCAACATTCAGAAACTGTGTTTTACAACAGTATCCAAGAGTTCATTTATAAAAATTGAGACATCCTATAAACGTAGTAACTATTGGTAACATAATCTACACAATGAACATTTCATAAATAAATGCCTTAAATGCTCACACAATTATGCTAATGTATAGAGTCCTCCATATAATGATTCCACTGAACGTGCAGTCACTTTGCCTCTCACATTACATCTGTCATACGCATCAAAGTTCAATGGAGTTTGCCCGGCTTTGCATGCATAAAATTCACCTCAGTCCGTTGTGAGTTATAAAAAGGAGTACTTATTCTACGCAATGTAGTGCAATGTGTGTTTTCTCTAATTAATTGAGAACATCGAAGAAATTACTCACTCATATGTAATGTGCTGTTTGTAATTGTTTAAAAATGGTTATAGTATATTGTAGCAAGTCTTTATAATTAATTTTTAAGTCCGTAACGTAAAAAGTGAAATAAAATATACGACAATTAATTTCGAACATTTCGCAAAAAGAGATTAGTCGAATATTTCGGAACAATCTTCGGAGATGTCAAAAATGTATTCAAGCAAAAGGAGGACACGATGAACATCTCTTCTGACACATGTACTGTAAGGTAGCGATATATTTGTATTCATACACAAACCCCATGGCCGACCAATCTGATGGTTTCCCTCAGTCCCAAACACAAATGTGGGATTGGAAATTTACATACCACGATTCATCACAGTCTTAATCACTATTATCATAATCCATATTTATTCTATTTACTCTAATATGAAGAGAGTGTGTTTGTACGAGTGTATGCGGTGTATTTTAAGCTGTTTATAAATATTTTCTCCGCCAAACAGGTTTTAAAAAGTGAAGTTACTACAGTAGAAAGGAAGGGTGATTTCGTGGTGACTGCACGAGGCGCATAACAGAAAATGTCACTAAACTTGCGATGTGAGAGAAGTTTCATAACTATATTGAATACCGCGTATCTGTATTTATTCTATGTTTAAATTTATAGGCGAACATTCAATATATAAAACATTTTAACTTGAAATCGAGCGCAGCGCGTAATGGTACGGACCTAAGTTCTAGGACAGTCATGTCAATTGATGCCCATAGGCGCAAATGCGCGCTTTAGAGCTTAAGAGAGCCTGAGCGCTTTGCAACGAAAAGGAAAGAGACAGACGAAAGAGGAATTATATTCCGCTTGGTCGAGCTATATGCAGGGATGGCCAGCACTGAATCAATAGATAAAGGGAAGAGAACTTATTAAAACTGTACCCATGTTAATTTATATATTTGTCTGAGAAGTATAAGTCCATTATAGAAATGTAAGTTTTAATTTCAATGCTCATTTTTCAGAAGTGTGTTTTTTTATTCAAAAGGAATATTTTCTCAACTATTTTTATAGAAAAGTGAAATTTTCAGATATGTTATTTAGTAGCCTTACAGGTGCTGAAGCGATATTTTCGTAAATCTAATATAAGTATAGTAAATACGTATTACTGAAGATAGTGTATTGAAAATTTTGAAAATATTCGCATGGAAAATGTTTCTAAGGAAATGAATAAAACTAAGCAACTACTGTAACGTCATAAACAAAAGATATGTGTCCATGTAGAAGCGTCAGCTCTATAGCTTCAGAAGATTTCGAGATAATAATTTAATATTCTGATGATATGAAGTTACGCACCAATATCAACTTAAAAGCATAATGCGATAAGATAATATTAGTTACAGTTAAAACATATGCCTAGGTAACTTTGCTTTGTACTATAGCATTGTTTTGATTAGTTTATTGACTACATTCATAAGGCTAAAGATATCATCGATATACATTCCAGCTTATCATGTCATACTCAATCTCTTTTTTTGGGATGTATCTTTCTTTATGAATGATGTGTTTCATTCACATAGCACCCTACAGTATAGTTGTACTACTACGGAATGTATGTGAATATTCCTTCTTAACTCTTTATTATGTTATTAACATTTAAAACGCAACTGCAATATTAAGAAATTGGTGTTAGTACTTTTTTCAGACAATATACATAATATCAAACAGAAAGAAGCCATATAAAAATAACGACATAAAATTTCACGTTCCGTTTGAAGTTTGTCCACCACTTTTTTTTTTTAATCCAACAGGCTGCTTTTTCATATACATAACCCTTCCTCATTCCATACCTAGCGCCTGATGCCAGCGCACGACGTCAAGGTCAGAAAAATGCGCTTGCTTTGACATCACTATTCTAGGATATGGCAGCACTCTATGACCGTGTTTGATGAGTTAGTCTAGCGGCAACATCGGTAACGTCAATCTAGTTGAGTGTTAAAGATTAAAGATTATGTTTTATTTAACGAGCGTCGCCGCCGGTGTGCCGGAATTTTGTCCAGTAGGAGTTCTTTTATATGCCAGTACATGAGCCTGTCCCACTTAAGCACACTTCAATGACATCGACCTGGGCCGGGATCGAACCAGCAACCTCGGGCACAGAAGGCTAACACTCAATCTTCTGCGCCACCCAGGACGACAGTCAAGTGTTAGCGCTGTACTGTTGATTCAAGCGCTTCCAGTGTGTCAGTCGATTTGTTTGCAGTTTTCTTATAATTTTGTGGCTTTATTGTGTTTCAGATAAACAATGTGCATCTGACTGATTTGGAATTTAATGTGTCCTAAAAATACAACTAATTGCCTGGTAACTTGAGTATGAAGATGACGTGTTACTTTATTACTTTCGAAACCATATAGAGCTAAAACATTCTAATGGCGACAGTTGGGGTATTCGCACGCGGTTGTTCTTTCCAATACTCCTCCTGGGTTCCAACATTCAATCAGAAGGAAATTATTCTAACAGTAAGTGCCTGTTTTGTGTTGAGTTCGGTAAAGACAATGAACTCTGATATTGTTGTGCCTGTGTTGAGAATGGGTTCACTTAGATTGCATTGCTGCTGATATTCCTCTAGGGTAATGGCACGTTTTACAACTTTTTCATATATCGTCAATAGAAAAGAATATTGTTTAGAAATACATTTTGTAACTTGTAAATATTGTTATAACCTAACTGTTTTATTATCTCCGACAGTTTCAGTGTTACATTAAAATTATCTTGGAATTTATAAGAAAGGAAATTAAATGCGTGCAATTTACCCCCTCTCCCTTCCCATTTGCTGTGTTGATTTTGAAGCGTTGGAAGATGGAACAAAACTCCACATTACCAGACAAAAACTGAATAATGAGACAGTGTGGAATAAAAGTTTATAACTGGCTCTGTCAAAAACTGTCGAAAAATAAAATTATATTTTAAGAGACATATATTATCACTTAGTGTTCTTTGTTCGATCCACGATTAAATCATTTCTGCCTCCAATACTATTGATATATATTCGAAATTGGACACTTCACGTACGAGTGATAAAGTTCTTGTGGCTGATTACATGGCTGAACAATCCCGTCTTTGACAATCGACATCTAATTTCATCAAAGTTTTAAAATTATGAGACAAAGTAGGATTTTTATTTTAACCATTTTCTATATTGTATACGTTTTGCTATTTACAAGAATATTTTGGTGGGAAACTGTTTTCTTTACGAAACTCACCTTCAAGATTTCAAATTCCGCTTGGTTTTTCATCCAAATTTCAATGATTTTAAGGCTAGTATTTTCTTCTCTTCTATCATAATATAAGTACACTCTTCCACGTTCTGCTTTCTGCAAAGCCCTGAGTTATACAACATAATTGGTAACTTTGTACTAAGACACGACTTAGGCCCATATACGTTTTAAATACTAGCAGAACGAGTCATTCCATGTCAAATCGAACACCTACGAAACATGACAACTTAATATTTGCTCCAATTTTTTTATATATATTCTATTGACGAAATTAAATAACCCATGTGTAATTTTTTCGGACTGACACAATTATTTAGTCTTTTATTAAACATTACTTTTTCCCTAAATTAGGATGCAACGTATTATGAATATGGTTATACCGAAGATTCTATAAATCGCAGAAATTTCGTATTTATATCATTTTAAAGTGCAATAATTGCAGTATTATATACTAATTTTTTGTGTTCAATCAAGATATAAAATGGGCCCCTTTTAGGGGGTTATATTTTTAAAATACGTTTTCATATATCAGGGACGTACTTCTAAAAAGGGGGAAAAAATATAATTATATTCTTTGAAATGTTTTACGTAGAACTGCGTTGGTTTTAGAACGCTATTCGAATAAGAAGTCGCTGTGCAAATAATTTACTGATGGTGTGTTCGGGTCGGAAGGCTCGGATTGAGTGAGACCGCGCGCCGGAGCATGCAGCTGCGATAGCCGCAGCGAGAGTGAGTAATACATTATCAGTGATGCGGTGTTACTTTAAGTAAATAAACAGATAACCTTTAGTTCTAAAAGCACGTAATGTCCCTTCAACACTTAGCAGTTTCCCTTTAATTTATCTAACAATAATTCCTAAGTCTTTCGGAGTAGGTATCGTGTTGTGTTGTGTTGTGTTTTGTGCATGTCAAATCAAACACCTGTGTACGAAACGTGACCATTTAGTATTTGCATAAATCTTCTAAAATATGTTGTGCAGATCAAAATAAGAGGTCTGTAATTTTTTCTGGGATCATACTTTAATATTTTACTATTTATACTCTTTTAATTATATGACAAATTCATGCACGACGCAGTATGAAAATGCTCATTGTTAAGATTCTATGCATCATAGACGTTGAGTAATGGTGTCATTTGAAATGGGAAAAAATGGAATATTATATTAATTGATTTATTGATGGGGTTGTTTTAGAGGGTCACTTTTTAAACAATTATTTTTATAACAGCTTATCGGTACTTTAAAAATGTAAAAATAAAGTATAATCTATTATATTTTACATAGAATTACGCTGATTTCAGGTTGCCTTCGAGTAAGAAATAACTTTAAAAATAATATATTGAAGATGTGTGCGAGCTTAGTGATGATTGAGAATCGCCAATAAAGAAGACAAAGTTATCTAAAAAAATATCCAAAACAAAAAAAAAATGCAGAAAGTTACAGATAGGGCAGAGTCGGGTAGTATCGGACATCGGGTAATATCGGACAGTGCGTTTCTTTCATCTGCCACCATATGGTAGTACCTGAATGACATGGTTACGTTTCTCTATGCGACATCACAGAAACGTAACCATGTCAATCAGGTACTATCATCGTGTGGTAGATGAAAGAAACTCACTGTCCGATATTACCCGATGTCCGATACTACCCGACTCTCTCCTACACTTAAACATAAAATATTTCATATCACAGAAGACACAACTTCAGTTGAAAATTCAAATAATTCCGATATAATGCAGAAATTTATAAACTTCTTTCATGAAACAGACGACAGAAATCTCAAAATACATATATTAACAATTTTTTAAAGTTGGTCCTACAGTAAAATTCAACAACATTTTAATATCACCACTCACATGATATGAATTTTTGAACAAGTAGGAGCAGAAAAGGGGATTTTGGTTACTCCTAATCCTAAATCGGGAAAAATTTTGGGAACATTTGTAGTAGAGAAGGTTGTTCAACTTTATAATTCTGATGATGTGAGGAGGGTTATGGCTGGCAAAAAGAATTGTGTTTCAGTTAAGGAAGATGGAAAGAGAGTTCACAAAGAGAAAAGATTAATACTATGTAATCACAAGAAAACTTAACAGTGTTTCAAAGAGCAATATCCGTATATCAAAATAGGATTTTCAAAAATTTTCAAACTCAGACCAAAGGAATGTGTACTCCCTGGAACAAGTGGCATGCACTCAGTTTGTGTCTATGTTCATCATGAAAATGTTAAATTAATGCTTGATGGAATTAATAATGTCATTTATAATATTCCATTTAAATTTTTAACATTAGCGAATACAAATAACTTAGCTATATTTTCTACTCAAGGTACTAACAAGCAAAAGTGGTACGAGGTATCTTACAACTTCATTCTTTTGTTCCACTGACACAATCTCAGGCCATAATAAAGAACTATTCACTTCAAAGTGAGAGTAAAGTGGTGGACATTAAATAGAATTGGTTGTAGGTGATTAATTTTAAAAGTGCAGTGTTGTGTAAACTGTAGTTATCATTCTTACAAGTGTATATTTTACAAAAACAATATTTAAATACAGAACTATATTACATAAATTACGCGAAAGAGTGATATTCTGACCATAGAACAGTGTAAATTGGTCACACGACTCTCATCCAGAGCTGCACTTGCACATAATCTTGCAACAGTACTTATGCAGCCCGCGCACTCAAGACGCGCAGCTTGGTGAATCATTTAATTATTCTTCAACGGTTGAGAGTAGCGTTCTGATTTTTTTAAGGGTGGTTACAACAATTTCAAGGTATTTAAGGATTTCTTTTCTGTAATTTTAAAGTAAGTCGCTGCCATTAAAACATATTTTTATGTGATTAAATGTTTTTTAAAACAAAGTTAACAAACATATTTTTCTATTATTATGCGAACAACAAAGTATGTAATATCACCTTCAAATTGAGACAAAGAGCAAATCTCTGTGATGATTATTAGTGGAGATAATCACGTTTAACAATAATGATGTGCGAACTATTTCAGAATTTTTGATAACACATATCTTACTTACTTACTTACTTATTTACTTACTTACTTACTTACTTACTTACTTACTTACTTACTGGCTTTTAAGGAACCTGGAGGTTCATTGCCGCCCTCACATAAGCCCGCAATTGGTCCCTATCCTGAGCAAGATTAATCCATTCTCTATCATCATATCCCACCTCCCTCAAATCCATTTTAATATTATCCTCCCATCTACGTCTCGGCCTTCCCAAAGGTCTTTTTCCCTCCGGCCTCCCAAATAATACTCTATATGCATTTCTGGATTCGCCCATACGTGCTACATGCCCTGCCCATCTCAAACGTCTGGATTTAATGTTCCTAATTATATCAGGTGAAGAATACAACGCGTGCAGTTCTGTGTTATGTAACTTTCTCCATTCTCCTGTAACTTCATCCCTCTTAGCCCCAAATATTTTCCTAAAAACCTTATTCTCAAACACCCTTAACCTATGTCCCTCTCTCAAAGTGAGAGCCGAAGTTTCACAACCATAAAAAAACAACCGGTAATATAACTGTTTTATAAATCCTAACTTTCAGATTTTTTGACAGCAGACTGGATGATAAAAGCTTCTCAACCGAATAATAACAGGCATTTCCCATATTTATTCTGTGTTTAATTTCCTCCCTAATATCATTTATATATGTTACTGTTGCTTCAAGATATTTGAACTTCTCCACCTCTTCAAAAGATAAATTTCCAATTTTTATATTTCCATTTCGTACAATATTCTCGTCACGAGACATAATCATATACTTTGTCTTTTCGGGATTTACTTCCAAACCTATCTCTTTACTTGCTTCCAGTAAAATTCCCGTGTTTTCCCTAATTGTTTGTGGATTTTCTCCTAACATATTCACGTCATGCGCATAGACAAGCAGCTGATGTATCCCGTTCAATTCTAAGCCCTCTCTGTTATCCTGGACTTTCCTAATGGCATGCTCTAGAGCAAAGTTAAAAAGTAAAGGTGATAGTGCATCTCCTTGCTTTAGCCCACAGTGAATTGGAAACGCATCTGACAGAAACTGACCTATACGAACTCTGCTGTACGTTTCACGGAGACACATTTTAATTAATCGAACTAGTTTCTTGGGAATACCAAATTCAATAAGAATATCATATAAAACTTCTCTCTTAACCGAGTCATATGCCTTTTTGAAATCTATGAGTAACTGATGCACTGTACCCTTATACTTCCATTTTTTCTCCATTATCTGTCGAATTCAAAATATCTGGTCAATAGTTGATCTATTACGCCTAAAACCACACTGATGATCACCAATAATTTCATCTACATATGGAGTTAATCTTCTCAAAAGAATATTGGACAAAATTTTGTAGGACGTCAACAAAAGTGATATTCCTCGAAAGTTACTACAGTTAGTCTTGTCCCCCCTTCTTAAAGATAGGTAATAATAATAATAATAATGTTTTATTTTCGCTGGCAGAGTTAAGGCCATAAGGCCTTCTCTTCCACTCAACCAGCCTTAATCAATACAATACATAAATTTAAATTACAAATATTTTCACTACATTTAAAAGGTTCTCCAGCAATAATCTTCACTACACATTTATTTAAATTTAGATAAATCTATAAGGTAAAGTAGTAACTTAATTTATGAGCTAATTTAATTCAATGAATTATAATTAATTTAATATTTGAGATAGCTAGTAAAATGATGAAAATTAATTTAATATAAGCTTACTAGGACTATGTTACAGGGAGAATATATATATTTCTATTTCTATAATGAGAATATTAATGTAATTGTCATTAGAGGTTTTGTAAATCTATTTAGAGAAATTAAAGATAATAATAATAAGAATGGACAGATGTTAGTTTCATTATAAGTAACAAATATTAATCAGCAATTCATCTGTTAAGTAAGAATTTATGTAATTTTGACCTAAATGAAGCTATTGTCCAACAACCCCTTATATCACTCGGAAGCGAGTTCCAATTTCTAGCAACTGAAACTGTATAGGATGAAGAATATAAAGATGTCTTGTGGTAGGGTATAATGAGTAAATTGTTATAATGAGATCTTGTACTTAGCTGATGATATGCGGATAAATTTTGAAAACGAGAAGCCAAATATATTGGGGTAGCGGTGCGCAGAATTTGAAACAAGAGAACAAGGGAATGCAGAGCTCGTCGATCGCTTAGCCTTAGCCAAGACAGAGTTTGGAAAGACGGGGAAACATGATCATACTTACGAATATTACAAATATAACGGACGCACGCATTATGCACACGTTGTAGCCTGTTGCTCAAATTTGCATTTAGGTTACTTAATATAATATCGCAGTAGTCAAAGTGTGGCATCACGAGTGTTTGTACAAGGATTAATTTTAATTTATCAGGAAGAAAGTTCTTCAGTCGCTTTAATGAGTGAATAATGGAAAATATTTTTTTGGAAGTGTGATTCACTTGTTCATTCCATTCCAGGTGACAATCCATATAAATACCAAGGTTCTTCACGGTCGTACTGTATGGAATAGTAGTATTATTTACAATTATCGGTACGATTATGGACTCCTTCCATTGATCTGGTACAATTTCCTTTTCCCAAATAGCAAGTACAAGCTTATAAATTTCTTTAGATAATGCGCTTCCACCCTCTTGTATTAATTCTGCTGGAGTTTGATCGATACCTGGATACTTATATCTACTACAATAATCGATATAGACAACAATAATAAAACACGTATTTACTTTTTCAATCTTTAGAATGTGCAAATATTTGTTTTATCTAAATCAGAGACATGAAAGTCAATTCGAGCTTAAATTTGTGCGATTTGACGAGGAATGACTTAGTTGTATGATTTTTTCTTTGCTTATCATTTTATAATGCATTAATGATATATTGTAATGTTTTCTTAGCACAAATTTTACTTCAAAATAATGTTTGTACTAAGTAATTCTGACCAAGTAATGTGAGTGACTTACATACTTACTTACTGGCTTTTAAGGAACCTGGAGGTTCATTGCCGCCCTCACATAAGCCCGCCATTAGTCCCTATCCTGAGCTAGATTAATCCATTCTCTATCATCATATCCCACCTCCCTCAAATCCATTTTAATATTATCTTCCCATCTACGTCTCGGCCTCCCGAAAGGTCTTTTTCCCTCCGGCCTCCCAACCAACACTCTACATGCATTTCTGGATTCGCCCATATGTGCTACATGCCCAGCCCATCTCAAACGTCTGGGTCTAATGTTCCTAATTATGTCAGGTGAAGAATACAATGCGTGCAGTTCTGTGTTGTGCAACTTTCTCCATTCTCCTTAGCCCCAAATATTTTCCTACACCTTATTCTCAAACACCCTCAACCTTAATGGGAGTGACACAGAACTATAATGTGACTGACAGAAGAATAGCAGATTTTTTATAATTTAAATATACAGGTTCCCAAAAGTCATGATGGTGTTTCAAAGGATTGTATTTTTTGAATAAATGGAGGTAGAAATGTAATATTGGTGCCTGATGCAAATAAAACAGCGTATAAGGAATTATAAGCATGGGCATTGCGTGTCGGTACCTCTCATGTAGTAGCGCCTCATTTCAGTGACCTTCAGACCAGTTCTATCTGCATTAGCGGGAAGTTCTGCCTTTTTCCCTAGAGTTGGTGCTGATATCGCACCATCAGTCGACAGCATAAATACTTTTCAGCAGACTTTCCAGCGAATCTGGATTGCTGTTCCACCGTTTGCGGATCCCAGAGTTCGTGAATGTAGTAGAGTAGCGCAATCACCGGTCTGTCGCCATTGTTATTCCTTTTCAACACGCGTGGGATAGGAATATTTAAAGTAAAACTCAGATATTTCTAATTTGAATAACAGAAACTTTAAAAGGATCTTCATATATTTTAGATCATTAAGTTATTGTCAGTCAACATACTAATGTACCAGAACTTTATTTAATAATAAAATTATTACAGCATAAATATACATTTATATGTTCGATACATTTCTTCGTACTCATCACAATAATAGGTATTACAGCAACATAAACTTAATAAATTATAATAAATGAAAACAACAATGTTGCAAATTAAAGAGAAATAATAAATAATCTAAACATCTCCATCTGTATTCCCCGTGCCCACTTTTCGGCTTCCGCATTCAATACATGCTTGGTTTTAAAGGGAGAAGATGGTGAAATTTGACATTTTTCCTAATTGATACATAAATCTAATTATTTTATCTAGAAATAAAATATAATTGCTGCAATAACTTAAATTTTAGATAAGTTTTAGAAACACACTTTGGAACTCAAATTTTGAAAAAGGAAATACCAAGGTAGTCATTCATTAATCTCACATTTAAACTTTGCTTGCTTAGATAGTGAAACGTTCCTTTTCATATTTATAATCAATTCCTTATTTTGTCCATCTTGTGACAGAGAAAACAAATGTGCGCCTTTCTCATTTCTTTGTAAACATTTCGGAACACAAGAGCATGATATTTTTTCGCACTTATACATTCGTTTCTTATAAAACTCTAAGTTTTTCGTCTGTAAGTCTTGAACAAAAGACGGTAACAATCGAACAAATGCATTAACTTTCATTGTTACAGTTAATAATTATGCAAGATGAATGTCCAAAATAAAAGTACAATGTGTTTTGTGGCTGGCAAAATTTGAATCTGTGACTCGTGTACGACGACAATTTCGTCGCGTATTTAACGAAGAACCACCACACGAGAAACTCATACCTTTTCTGATAATCATTTGGATGAAGTGCATATAACAATTAAAGTTTATAAGGAATCAGATGTATGAACTGTTGTCTTCGGAAGTCCTAATTGTCGAGCACATTATTTTATGAACTGATTTCTTTGGACTCTAAACAAAGGCTCTTCGGATGGCTTTCACCGTTTCATCATTTTTTGTTAATGGTTTTCAAGTACGTTTTTCTCCAATAGGCTTCCAATCTCTTTAAACTGTCTATCGAGTCTATTCTAACGACGAATGTTATTCGTGTATGGTGGTTCTTCGTTGAATACACGACGAAATTCACGTCGCAATGTTTCAGAATGTCATAATTATGCATCATACAAGTTCCAACTTGGTGCACGAATTTGACTGTATCAGTGATTTTCGTACCATATGAAGCTACTCGCATTAAAATATTTCGATTTCCTTCTACCATTCTTACTCAGTCGCTGACGCATTTCAAAAATATCATTACTTCACCAGTTCTTTGCACAGCAACTGCTTTGCGATGGTCCTTCAGAAGCAATCGCATACATCATTCCTCTTAAACCTTTGTTTTTCTGAACCGACGACGCATGGAGGTGCGAGGCCCGCCTCGCACAAATCCGGACTACACGAAAGATAGTGAGTGGTTTCTATAACTGCGAGGTGCGAGGTCTGCGTACCTCGCAGTTATAGAAACCACTCACTATCTCTCGCATAGTCCGGATTTGTGCGAAGGAGGCCTCGCACGTCCATGCGTCGGTTCAGAAAAACCAAGTCTTTAACGAATCTAAACTTTACACGATATACTACATATATGATTACCGGTATCTTACCAGCTACCATCTTATAGTTCTAATATTTACAATTCCTTTGTCGTTTTTCAAATTATCTGAAGTTTGTTAGTCACATGATTTGATTTAAGCCTATTTTCAATATGTACGAAGTGCTACACTGAAAGTCTGCTTTAGAAGTAGTCACATATGAAAAGTCAACTGGAAAAAGGGGGAATGTCGTAAATTTTTGAAAGTTCAGTACTATAGATCAAAGAGAGTAGAATATAATACACTTTGTTGCACTGCAAGAAAGATGATAGTTCGAGATCTATATCGTGTTGAAGAATTCGTATACCACACAACGAGTGGGAATGTCAAAGTTTAAATTGCAAATCCTACAAAATGCAATGCATTCGATATTCCCCCTTTTTGCAGTGGACTCTTCATATATATTTACACATACATTTTAACATCCATAATTTTTAGTACATTAATTTTCTTATATTGTACAGAGTAGGCCTATGGTAACTCAGAAAGCTTTTAAGTACTTTGATGCACTTCAATGTGGGTATTATTTTGTAGCTCGATAGATACCAAAAAGTCCTTATCAAGTGTTTACCAGCATTTGAAGCGTTATTAAAACAACAGCTTCAACGATACGCACTTTCAAATCGTGAAACATTCGAACTTTTCTCTTGTACACTAAGTAAATCCATGGCGCTACAGCTCATGAAGGGCCAAGGCCGACCAGCCGTCTGCTGGCCTCGCGGCCACATGCCGAATCACAGGTGGACGATCATCCAACCAGAATGACGGTATCGTGTGGTTAGCACGATGATCCACCCAGCCGTCATAGTTGGTTTGCGAAACCGGATTTTCGCTACCTATCGTAGCTCCCCTATTGCACTGCGATGCTGGGTGGGCACCAGTCCCATACACTGGCCGAAATTGCATAAGAAAATTTCTTTCCCCATGAGGACTCGAACTTGCGAGCATTCCATAACGCGAGTCCTAGGTATGATGCCTTAGACCGCGACGCCACGGCGCGGGACTCCTCTTGTACACTGCATCTTTAAAAAGCCATAAGTTAAATGCAGAATGTTCACTGGTGTCATATTCTGGTTTCTAGGCGGCCAGGCATTTTGGCTCCCCTTTCTCGATCCAATATTTCGGAAAAGTCTTATCAACCGCACCAATGACTTTAAAATTATAACAAAACAAATCTGGGATATATTTTGCACCTTCTCAGCATTGCATTCAAAAATATAATAAAAATGTTCCCTTTTAAAACTATTGTATATGTATATCTCTAGTCCGGATACAGTGTACTATTCTGACATTTAATAACATTTCATACATCATGTCATAACAGTACTACGTCGTTTGCTTGTTGTAATACATTATGCCATTTTACTTTGATTACATTCTATTAATGTCTTTCTTTAAAGAGCATACTAGAGTCGTCCAATGTGATTAGTCATAAAAATTAAAAAAAAAAAAAATGTATGGCGTGAGATACTACGAAGATCATGAAGTGGCATAGCTTTTATGATCCTCGTAATGGAATTGTGAATGACCTCATGTCGAAACCTCCCCTCAAAACTACGGCCGTTATTAGATATCCATAATATATTAGTTTTACGAATTACTACTTCTTGTGATTACAATTCTCACTCTTCTTTATCCATCTGTAAGTAATTCGGGATTTCTTTCTCCGTGATTCCCTGTCGATCACTTTTCCATTGTCTTCCTTGTCCTTTACTCCCCTTTAGTGTTCATATTAAACGTATTATTTTGGGAAGTCTCATATCATACATTCTTTCAATTAAGTAAATTATTGTTTTCCGTAGTAGATATTCAAATACAAAAAAGGTAATTGCCATACTGACTCTAAAGATGCGAAATTAAAAATTAAGAGATTATCGAAAAATTGTGTAGTCTTTGTTTATAGTGTAGTGACTCAGTGTAATAGCCAGTCTCTCGCTCTCTCTCTATCTCAATCCCTCTCTTCATCTCTGTGTCTCTTTCTGTCTGTCTGTCTGTCTCTCTCTCTAAGTATACTACACTTAATTGTTTCTTAATCCAACATTCCAAATTAGTTTTCAAACTACTATACTTAGCACGGACAACTGATTTCTTATATAAATAATTTTAATGTAAATAGTAAAAAAATAACATTCGCAATTCAATATGCACACACACTTTCACTAATACCGTTCAGTTACTCTTCAACTATTTGCTGTCCTTTCTGTACATTCCTCATCACTTTTAACATCTTCACCATTAAGTTCACGTAGAATTGATTCCAGACTTCTGTTCTTTGTTTCTGGTATCTTGAAAAAAGTAAACACCGCACATGCTACACAGACAAATGCAAACAACCAATAGCATCCATGCAAGCCCAGCAAGTCAACAATATTAACATAAAATTTAGTGGGAAGAAAAGCCGATAGCCACACCGTTATAGTTGTAACTGTGGTGGCAATTCCTCTTGCTTCTGGACTGAACATTTCTGACATTACAACATATGTCACAGATCCTAATCCTACCGCTAAAAAGAATACGGGTAGACCCACAAATAATATTGGAAGAAAAGCCACAGATGTCAAGTCGTAATTTTCTTTTTGAAGGAAAAAATAAATGCCGAGTCCTCCCAAACAAATACACATTATCGTTTGAGAAGCAATAATCAGGAGTCTTCTTCCAGCAACGTCTAATAACAATAAAGATGCCAAAGAACCAATCAACTGCACAACAGCAAGAATAACTGTGGCAGTGTTTGGCTCTACAGAGCCACCAGTCAGTTCAAAAATACTGACGGCATAATTTAGAATAGCGTATATTCCAGAAAGTTGCATGGAACCTCCAAGAACAATACATATCACTAGAGCACGTCTTGTACCTCGTGACGAAAGTAAACTTTTGATGGAAGTGTTTACATTTTCACTTTTCTTCACAACTGCTGTTAACTTCATCATCTCCATCTCAGCGGCTTGCACGTCTCCTCCACGTAACCATAACAGAGATTCCATGGCCTCCTGCGATCTTCCATTTTTCATCAAATATAACGGCGATTCAGGCATCCAGTAATACGCGAGTGCGAAAATTATTGGTATAAATACGCAGATTGTAGCCATGTCTTTGATGGATATTAGTGGTCCAACTGCGTACATGATGATGAATGCTATGTTTCCTAATGTCGAGCGAAATGTTCCAAGAGCACCTCTGATGCTGTCTTCAGAAATTTCACCCACATACATTGGGCAGAAGACGAGAACTCCACCGCAACACAAGCCCAAGGAGAATCTTGAGATGTAGAAAAGATGAAGAGATTCTAATAACACCATAAACAACCAGCTGACGATGAAAGGTATGACGATTGAGTATCCTGCGATCTTTCTTCCGTATCTCTGAGACACGTAGCTGGAGATAGGAGAAGAGACAAGGGCACCGAAAAACGCCAGTGATCCCAGCCAAGCTTCTTCTTCCACAGAAATTATTCTTCCATCTAGAAGTGGCTTCCCTGACTTGAGAAGTGGTAGTGATGGAGTTGGCCAGGCCATCGCCATTCCATAAGCTACTGATGATAAATTTGCTGGAACAGAGAAGAACACATGATTATAACGTAATATTTTCGTCACTTATGTTATTTATATTACTTTAACTATCACTGCCGTGCAAACAAGAGGTTCCTTAACAGCATGTGCTTGCAAAGAGAGCTTGCTAATAATTTGTCAGAAACAGCTCCTTAGAGACTGACCCCATTTAATGTACGAGGCGTGTTCTTAAAGTAAGTTCCGTTTTCTATTATAGCCATCACATCGCTGCAATCGTTATTTTGCGCACGCATATTTTCTTCTTCAATCTTCAGACAAGCTGTGCATGCAGTTTCAGAGCTTCAGTCCGTGTGTGGGGTTAGTTATGATCAGTTGAAATTTTTAAAGTGATCGAGCACCCCGCCGACTGTGAGATGCGCTCTGTTATCAATTTCTTGAATGCGAGAAACATCAAACCAGCTGACATTCATCGTCAACTTTGTGAGGTGTATGGTGATGATGCCATTAGTGATGGAATGGTCAGGAGATGGGTTAGGAAGTTCAAAGAGTGCCGCGTCTCTGTGCATGACGAGCAGCATACCGGTCGGCCATCTTTGGTCAATGACAATTTGGTGCGTGCTGTTGATGAAAAAAATCATGAGGACAGGAACAAATAGACCATCCCTCCTTCAGCCCGGATTTGGTTCTGAGTGACTTTCATCTCTTCCAACACCTCAAGAAGTTCCTCGGTGGTCAACGTTTTGATGGTGACGACACCCAAAATTCCGTCTCGAAATTTGGCTGGGAACAAATTGACCATCCCCCCTACAGCCCGGATTTGGTTCCGAGTGACTTTCATCTCCTTCTGCACCTCAAGAAGTTCCTCGGTGGTCAACGTTTTGATGGCGACGACACCCAAAATCTCATCTCGAAATTTGGCTCGGAACAAATTGACCATCCCCCCTACAGCCCGGATTTGGCTCCGAGTGACTTTCATCTCTTCCTGTACCTCAAGAAGTTCCTCTGTGGTCAACGTTTTGATGGCGACGAAGTGAAAATAGCAGTGCGGGAGTGGTTCGCATTGCAGGCGGGCGAATTCTACAATGAGGGGATAGAAAGACTTGTGCCACGACTCGATAAATGCCTCAATAATGGTGGAGATTATGTTGAGAAGTAATTGAAGTGTGGGGAATACAATGTAACAAAAATAGTTTGTAAATATCTTCCCGTTTACTTAATACACCCTTTTGGAACTTACTTTAAGAACACGCCTCATACTACTACACCATACAAATAAAATTCTGGTACTCTATCTCAGAAAATGCACAGAGCTCAATATTTGCATACTTTAAAAGTAAACATAGGGTAAGCTTGGCAAATATGGGCATAAAAACTTTAAAATGAAAGTAAAACACACTAAAACACAATCTGTTTTCCTCAAATTATGACATTTGAAACTTGTGACTATGATCCTACTATTGGCGCATGAACAAACATCTAATGATTCTAAGTATGGGTATAAAGCACCTTCGCAGGAGATGCTGCAACTGCCCATATTTGACTAATAACTTAGGGAATATGAGCACAATTCCCGACAATATGGGCAGGATGCTTTAAAAGAAAAATAAGAAAAACTGACGTCTTTGTATCTATCTTTTCCAATCACAGATACACTTTAACACAAATTACTTGTTTGGCAAATGATAATTAGTACAATGAAACAGTTGCAATTGAACTAATTGTATCACACGAAAAAAGTGTCCTGTTTTCCTTAAAAAAAGTCAAAACCATTTGACTGGTGAGCATCAGATAAACTGTTAAATTTACACAAATTAGAACTAATGAAAAAGTAACAAATAATGAGGATTTGGACATGGTTCATTCTCTACACTCATTACAATAGAAGGAATTATCTTCCAACTCGACACACTCCTCATGGAACCAAGATGAACATGAGCCACAACACTGCACCCACTTCTGTCCTTGATTTTCGTCATAGTAGTTACAGCCACAAACAGGACAAAGGCAGGATACGTTGGAATTGCCGGCACTTTTTGTTGCTCTGCGTTTTGCCCCAACACCTACATTAGAACTTCATTTGGCAGCTCTCTTCTTTGCAGAAGCCAGACTTTCTGCGCTTGTCAGTTCTCTTGCTATGTTCTTGCGTTTCCCGCGATTACTGCAGGTTGTTTTCAATGTTGGAACTGGACTTAGCTCCTTCAAAAGCGATGCTGTTGACCGCGAGGATTCAGAAATGACGGAAGATGAGGCATTTGATGCTGTAACTTTGCTTATGTTGCATGTAACAGGTTCATGGAAGGAAGATGAACTGAAATGTGGTGTAGGACGAGAGGATGGTCCTGGAATAGTGTCATCAGCTGAATGAGTTGTTGGATTCTGGTCAGGGTTAGCTATCGAGTCCCCAATCTAAGCGCAATCAGGGATTTCGCCCATGTTTGTAGGCCAAATGCCTGTCGCTCTGAAGCCGTTCACAGCATTTCCGGCTGTAGCTGATTTCAGTCAGGCCTTGCACATGATGGAACAGAATTCTATTTTCGTAAATGAGCGACCATGGTTTCTCACAAAAGCAGCTGCTTCTTTGTAATAATATTTTTTTTCAATGGCTTGAAGAACGACTTGTCTGTGGGTTGCAACAAATGTGTTGTGTGTGGAGGCAAACATAGCAGGGTTAGGCCGTTGTCAACACAGTGTTCAAGCATGTCAATATTTCTACTATGTGAATCATGGCCATCAACCACAAGTACTGCAGGATCAGCACGACTTATTTTGAAAAAAAGTGATGAACTCTTTGATGAAATTGAAAAATATCTCCGAATTGATGTAACCACTGTCACTTGTGTAAATGTGACTTCCTGGAGGAAGCTGCACCTGATATTCAACCTGAATCCCTTTTCCTTTAAAATTATACTGGGTGGTATGAAATTTCCACTGGCATTGCAGCATGCCAACACAGTAACAGTTTCCCCCTTTTCTTTTGGACTAATGGACTGTACATTCTTCTTTCCTTTCTGACACAGAACATGACTACCCCTTGTATTCATTTGCAGTCCGGATTCATCGGCGTTGAAAACTCTATCCGGCTTGTTTCGCAGATTTAGCTCCGTCATTTTATTTTCGAGTATTTCGAAAAACTTCCTCACGCTATTTCTGTTCATGCCTAGAGCTCTATTTATCGACAAGTTCTCTTCTTTCCGAACAGTCAGACAGGGATGTCGTTTTAAGAATGAGTACATCCACTCCCATCCTGCCATTTTATTGACCTTACTAAACCTGTGATCATCTCCTAGCTTCTCCATGAAGTCAAATGCCAGACACCTTAGCTCGGTCCGTGTGAGTCCGAACCCAAATTCCTGACGCAAAATTAGGTATCTTTCTAGGTCAATTCCTGCTTCCACCCCCATTTCTGGTTTTCGTCCAAGTTTCGGCACCTTCAATTCATCCTTCAATAAATAACGTTGCAAAGTTTGGCGTGGCACATTATAAACTTTAGAAGCTTGTGATTGGCTGCAATCGCCATTTCTAACTGATATAACTGCCCTAGACATATTAACTACGTCCCATTTCTGGCGGGTAGTCCCTCCTCCTGCACATTTTTTCTGCGTGATCTGAAAAAAAAATATATTTCACTTATTTCGAAGCAGTATAACGCAATAATTCAACGGTATAAATAACGTAATGATTAGTGTAAGACAATGAAATAATAAACTACACTCTAACTGCCTCACGAAAAGAAAATATCGCATCATTTCGATACTGCCTATATTACCTTTAATACCCCTGCCTAGTGCTCTAGTGACAATTTTCAGTAGTTGGTATTACTGCTGTTGAACCGAGAAAGAACGAGATCGCCCCATAGACTTACTAAATAACAGCTAGACCGCTCACTGGCGCTAGTGTTATGTTCCCAAATTGAACAGTCTACGAGCGGCCATTTGCTTGGTAGAGTTGAATAAGTATGGTTCTTTCGTGTGCTGCTTTTTATTGCAGCATTGCACAAGGATGTAACGGTAAAGAAGGAAGGAATGATATTTCGCTGATTAGTTAATCCCTAATTTCTACGACGATTTTTTCTCCATATTATGTTACAGAAGACAAACTATTGTACTTGCCATGTGACTCTTTATGCTTCAAGTTTCCTCTGAGTAAAGATTCCCTTAACCGAAAGTGGATAGGTGCAATCCGCAGAGAGAATTTCTACCCTACACTGAATCATTCAGTGTGTTCAACTCATTTCTAAGATAGTAATTACCTTTCAATCTACGTTATTATACACTGTTATTGTCCTTACTCTATATCATTCATTTTCTTCAAACAGCTGTTGTTTCAGTGCATACATGAATAATAAAATTATTTACCGAACTTAAACATACATAAACTGTATAAATTATAAATATATATATATATATATTATATAACTGATTGAAATTAATTCCTGTCTTAGTTACGGATTAATTAAACATTTTCTTATGCTATTGCTGCTGCTACTGCTATTAAGTTATTACTACTACTATTCCTGCTACTGCTGCTACTACTTTTTTGACTTCATACATCAGTTTAACCTACAGATTGAATTAAAAAGTTGACATATTAATTCTTTTATTAACCGTGGTTATGAATGTTCAGATTCAGAGTTCCCATGAAAATGATGCAAGTCTGAACACAGTACCTATGTCTGACAGCCAGGGTTGTCGGGTATCCCAATTTAGGCGGGGTTTTCCCAATTTCCTGGTTGAGTCCCGATTAAAGGGAGTCGGGATTGACAAAAATCCCGATTTTACAGATATTAGCCTTGAACATACTTAAACAAATTAGTCTGTATTTCCTATTATCCGATATTTTTATTTATATATTGACTCAAATGGTAACATTGTAAACACAGAGATAACCTGCGGATATTTAGTAAGTCTATGGGGTAGCCCAGCTGATTGCCGTAAGGCAACTAAATTCGCAAAATAATACTTCTTCTAGTTCTACCGCATTGTTGATTATTCCGTTCCGGTCCCTAGTCGCTGTTCTCGCAATTTGTAAACATTGTGTATCTCAAGTGCGTTGACTGGCAAGAAAGATAGGATTTTGATATCGTACTTTACATTAATAACAGAAACATACAATTTCTGCGTTTTATAGTTTAGTGAACTATGTTTAAACATGGATTCATCGTCAGATAGTGAAACTGTTGCAGTACCGGTTCCAAAATTAATTTATTAGCAAATTGTTAAAACGTAGGCTATTCGCGGTTAGTAAAAGAAAAAATTATTGTAGTGTTCACTGTACTGTGTGTCCTTCGTATTCTAGTGTTTCTCACGGAGGCGAATAGGCCTATTACATTAAAAAGCACGCGAACACTGCAGAAAACTGCTATAAATCTTATGATAGGTTAAACTGTTGACAAGTCTAATGTCTTAGGTTAGCTTCTGATATCCCGACTTCCCTCGCAGAAAACCTAGCAACTCTGCTGACAGTAGAGACACGGTATTAAAGGTATCGCAAAAAAAAAGTATTCTTCCTTTAAACAAAACCATTTAGCTTTCGGATACGCAATACGACACGTATTCAAATAGCGGTTTCGAAATCCCGCGCGTTTTCTACCTACAAATGGCGGCTTTCTGCTGCTTAAATTTGGGAACATATTTCTCAGTTCTCCGCTACGGCGTGGTAGGGGCTCGGATCGCCCCTCCCGCCGACGGACTCTACACTGATATAAGATTTCAATCACTTGTAAGCTTAAGGTAAAATTGATTAATTCTGCTTGTTAAATCTTATGTGAGATAACTAAAATATAGCAGCAATCCTAATTTTAAGTTGTAAATAGTTGTACTTCCGTTATATTTGGTCTGTTTGCTCTTCCGATGGCACCGTACAACAACACAAGCATCTCAGACACTCGCCATGATGCTGTACTTGAGCATTGCCAACGACGCGGTGCGGATGTTCTAATTCACTACCTTTTCCTGAAATATGGGGATTTGCTTAAATGTGCCCATATTACCTTAGTGTCCATATTTGCCAAGCTTACCCTATTTGTTATTCTGGATCGAGTGAATAAAGTATTTGATTCGAAATACGTTGGTTGGAATTGGAATGAGTCTACAAATGAATATCCATTATAGTCGGAGGCACCGATTTTGGCAGATGACCTCAATGACATTTCCAGTAGGCGAGCCAATGTTTTGTGAGAACTTCAAGAATGAACTGCGATAAGGCTGTTTGTCGTTGTTTATATGTTCACACTCGCCTCTTGTATCGTTATTATTAAATAATAGACACACCACAGTACAGTCCGATTCATGAGAGTGTCTTGAATGACTTTCGTTCGCCTCCTGCATTTTCTAAATTAAAAGGAAAAAAGCATTGCATAACCAGAACCAAGAAATTATTGCAAATGTTCATTACTTCATGAAGCGACAGGCGAAAAATAGATATGAGTTGTGTCGAATTGTCTTCATTAATAACAAACATTCATGAAGTACAAGAATAAATTGCGGAAGCGACAGGAATCGACACGTTGGATAAATAACCGAAAGAATAGGTATGCTGAAATAAGGAAATACGTAATTCGATAATCTACGAGATTCGATCCGATACTGTGGATTGAGTCTCGGCGTAGCTCAGTGGTTAGAGATCCTAGTGCGTGTAACTGGGAGTCAAGAGTTCGATCCCGGCCCCGGAGCGAATTTTTCTCAATTAATAACCTATGGTAATTCAATAAACCAAACAAGAAACCTTCTTTTTAATGAATTTTCCTCAAAAGTATGGTGAAAAATTTGTTTAAATATCTCTAATACTTTTCGAGATATGACCTAAAACGTGAGAATGCGTAAATTGACTTGGCCATTTAAATATGGACAGACCTTCTCATCTTCATACGTTTGTCGCTCATTTCCGTATAACTTAAATTTTCCAAATCTGTTTCCCTCATAACTTCGACATGTTTCAAGATAATACATTTATGACATTTTACATGCAAGTGCATGTCGTACTAGAGCACAAGCCCTGTCTTTGGCATTGTTTTACCATTTTAAGTTATTTTTAATTAGTATTTTTTTACGTAAAGCAATAAAGTTTGCAATTACTCGTGGCAAAAGAAAAATATTTCTTATTTATATATTTATCTGGTAACAGCAGAATTTCTTAACTCACACTGTGACGAAAACAGAGAAGAAAGCATTTAAAAATATTCAAAATCGAAAAAAAAAAATATATATATATATCGGAGAAATCAATTTTCCCTTCACAGATACCAATTATATTTTTGGATTTTGGTAAATTCATACTGTGGAAATGTGTTACATTTACATACCTCTTTAAATGCTTATGTTAATTGTGTTTTGTCTGCGTTACTCGATGCTTTTTTAATACAATTCAGAGTACTGAATCTGCCTTAGCCTGTTGAATTCGAACAAATTTTATTATCCGTAATTTTCGTCTTAAGAACACTTCTGATATCAAATTTAATTTCTCGCCCATTTTTGTCCAACTCTACCATTTGAGGGATAAATTCGGACAAAATAATAACATATTCGTATTCTGTGATCCCAAAGATCCCCTGATATCAACTTTCGTCGAGATCAGACGACTTGAGATTTTTCATTCCCTTCTGCCTTTTCACTATTCCTTAGATGGTATTTAAAAAATCGGAAAATGTTTAATCAAAATTGTTGAGAATAACCTTAATTTTAAATGTTAAGTCTCTACATCGGCTAGTTCAAAATACTTGAGTGAAATTTTTAAACTGTCATCTCCTGTCTCTCTCCTCTCTGCTCTTTGGGGAATAAAAAAATCCTCAAAAGTTATCTGGATGTATTACATGAAGTTAAATTTTTTTTTTTTTACATTCCTTATACATTTTAGAAACAATTCTGAGAGATGAGATGAACAGTGTAAGTCAATTTTATAAAGGAGTCTTTGTTTTAAATTTAAGGGCTGAAAGGCCGCTGGTTCAAAAAATAAACCAGTATATTTTGATCATTATTACCTCCTATTTTACATCCCTTAATGTTCGTATTTCGTAAAACTCCGTCTTATCTTTTTACTAAGGACTAACAGAAACCTACACACAGGGTTTAAGGAGATTTAAGATGATTAGTCAGTCCGTTGATTATAGAATAGTTTATATATAGTTTATATATATATATATGTGTGTGTGTGTGTGTGTGTGTGTGTGTGTGTGTGTGTGTGTGTGTACTGTATGTAGATTGTCTTTATAATTCATAGTAACGAGGAAAAGATTATGCAGCGGCAACTGGAATTATCTCGAAAACAATGTACCGGGGACTTCTCTTTTCATACGCATGCACACATACTGTATAGATTACTGCAGTTGTATAAAAGTGGTTATATGTGCATTGTTTTTGGAGATGACTGTCCATCCGAGTTCACTAGGATAATCAGGAATGTATGTTTACACCTTTGTCTCACCCATCCCAGCTGCAGTTTGCTTGCGACGAAGATAACAATCGACCTTGCAGCTAAGAGTAACTCGCTCTGGAGTTGTTTAATAAAATCCATCTGCCTAAATCGATGGCGTCAACTTTACTTGTATCTTATAACATTATCTACCTTTCTCTTCCTATCCATTGCTTTTAAATAGCCTACGGTATATTAGTAAAAGATGACGTAAGAATTTCGATTTGGCACAGTAATTTACTTTTCACATAGCTGTAACTACGTTGCTGAAGCACATTGAGCTCATTATGTCTCACGTTTTATTGTATTGGAACAGGCGACTAACTACACTGGTATAACAACATTGGTGAACTTTTTATTTATTTATTTATTTATTTATTTATTTATTTATTTATTTATTTATTTATTTATTTGTATTGTCTTCAACATTTATAGCAGTTATGGTGTACCACCACATTTCGACATTGCTGATTATGCCTCACGTTTTATTTTATTTGGAACAGACAACTAACTACACTGCTGTAACGACATTGCTGAACCACACAAAGCTCATTATAGCTTACGTTTTTGCATTCGAATAGGCAACTGCATTGCTGAACTGGAAAGATCTCATTATGCCTCACGTTTTATTGTACTGGAAGAGGAAACTAAGTACACTGCTGTAACTATATTCTTGAACCACGCAGAGCTCATTATGTCTCATGCTTTATTGTATTTTGAACAGACAACTAACTACACTATTGTAACTATATTCCTGAATCACACAGAGTTCATTATGCCTCATGCTTTATTGTATTTTGAACAGACAACTAACTACACTGTTGTAACTACATTACTGAACCACAGAGAGCTTATTATGCCTCAAGGTTTTGCATTCGAATAGGTAATTACAATGCTGAACTGGATCGATCTCATTATGCCTCACGTTTTATTGCATTGGAAGAGGCAAGCTGTAACTATATTTCTGAACTACACAGAGCTCATTATGCCTCAAGTTCTTTGCATTAGAATAGGAACTACATTGCTGAACAAGCATAATAAGAAATATCTTCACAGAAGTTATCAAATAAATTTAAGGTGTGCGGTTGCATATTGTCATCCGAGAAAACATAGGTCACGTACAGTACCAATAAGGGAAACAAGCTATTTCGTTACACGAAGAACTTAGAAATCTTTTACTTAGGAGATATTGAAGAGATACTCCCAGATTTGTTTCTCACCAAATTACGTTCCCATTCCTTTATTTATGTTATTTATTTTAGTTTCTACTTTTAATAAATCGTAATTTGTTGAATTTCTTCAAAACAACATTCTGAGTTGTCTCCGATTTGTCAGAACAGTTCGGTACAGTGCTGTCAGATGGCGGGAAAAATTCCCCAGACGGGAATTTCAGATACTTGGCGGGATGGCAGTAGTTTTCTTACAAATAATGAATGAATTCTAGATTTTTTAAAGTATTGTAAGCTTCTTTATTATTATTTGTATTTTACCACTTTTAATATAGGGTAAACATTGGTAATTTCGTGGCAGTGGTTATTTCGTGATACTTTGCCCTTTGCTCTTTCGTGAACTAACCAATGGTGTTACGAGATCCAAATTTCCGCCAAGGAATTACATATGTTGTCCAGTCTCCTGAAACATACAGCTACGCTTTGTGTGACTATTGTAGTTGCTTCAGTGAGGAGTTATGTTTGGAGAGAGCAAGTTAGCATCGACTTTTCAGGCGTACAAATTTTGTGGATGTTTGTAATTACATTACAGAATTATTACTAAAGGTAAGTATATGATATTTGGTACAAAGATTTATTATATCTTAATGAAATTTTAGGAAATGTTTTTGGAATTTTAGATACAGCTGTAGTCGCCATATAGGCTTAACTTTTCTGACGGAAATCTTAGCTGTTTGAGGCGAAATTTTGTTGATTATTAAATGTTACATTTTATACAATTTTAAAAATTGTATTACAATACGAATTTTAGAAATCTGAAGATAAGATGTGATAGCAAAAAAGAAAAGGGAGACACAATGGGTTCAGTGTAGTTTCTGTTTCATTTGTTATCATGCTAAGTGTCTATGATAAGTACTAGATGATTTACTTGCAAGAATTGAGACAGAGGATGAAACATGGCTCCACCATTTTGGACCGGAGACAGAGGCAGACAATGGAGTGGCATCATGCAAATTCACCAAAAAGATATAAATTCAAAAGTGCACCTTCGGCAGGAAAAGATATGGCTATTGTGCTTTTCGATTCAGAAGGACTCTTGCTTATGGACATCATGCCACACGGAACCACCATTAATTCTGACGCGTGTGTGGCAACTCTCAAGAAACTTCATGCTCGACTGAGTCGTGTTCGACGACATCGGGAGAAGCGGGATGTTCTGCTATTGCACGACAACGCACAGCCATATGTCAGTCACAAGACCACAGACCTGATCAGAAAATTCGGATAGACAACTCTGAAACATCCGCCTTACAGTCCTGAACTGGCACCGTGCGATTACCATCTCTTTGGTAAACTGAAGGATCCCTTCGCGGAACGAGGTTAGAAGATGAATCCCTTGTGCACGCTGCTCAAGAGTGGCTCAGACGTGTTGGTCCAGACTTTTACCGTGCTGGTCTACAGGCCCTCGTTCCTAGATTACGTAAGGCAGTTGAAAGGGACGGGGATCATATGGAAAAGTGAAGGATGTATCTACATTCTGTGAAAATAGCACAGCGTAATAAACACGCCACAGTACAGTCCGATTCATGGGAGTGCCGTAAATGACTTTCGTTCGCCTCCTGCATTTTCTAAATTAAAAGGAAAAAAGCCATGCATAACCATAAACAAGAAATTATTGTAAATGTTCATTACTTCATGAAGCGACAGGCGAAAAATAGATATGAGTTGTGTCGAATTGTCTTCATTAATAACAAACATTCATGAAGTACGAGAATAAGTTGCGGAAGCGACAGGAATCGACACGTTGGATAAATAACCGAAAGAAAAGGTATGCTGAAATAAGAAAATACGTAATTCGATAATCTATGAGATTCGATCCGATACTGTGGATTGAGTCTCGACGTAGCTCAGTGGTTAGAGATCCTAGTGTGTGGAACTGGGAGTCACGAGTTCGATACCCGGCCCCGGAGCGAATTTTTCTCAATTAATAATCTGTGGTAATTCGATAAAGTAAGCAAGAAATCTCATGATCCAAAAGTATTATTGGAAGCAGATGAATATGAGAGCTTAATTTAATGATTTAAATCACGCGTAGCATGTGTTTACAAGGAAGGTCACGAGAAAAGCAGTCGATTCGTTTCTTGTGTTTTTTAGTCTGATCTTGATAGTTGTCGAGTTTGAGGGATGAATTTTTTATACCGTAATAATTCGTACACCTGTCGCATCCGCTGTTAACCGATTTAAATCTTTATTTATTAAGACGCTCCCATTATCAACTACGTAACGCAAAAAATGTTTAATTTTTTTACTATCTTCATAGTATGTGTCAGCAATTTCGCTTCTTCTCCAATAACAAACAGGGTCCTTTTTCTTTGTGGCCGTCTTCTGAAAAGAAGGGCCAGGATTTAAATTATCCTTTTCGTTTTTTGACTCGTAGACTTCAGCACTACAAGGAAAGGGATGGATGAAAATTTGGTAATTTTTGGGGGAATTTTTTTTAAGGAAATGAATCTATGCTGACTACTTAGACTTTGCACTTAGACGAAGTTTTAGAATCCTACGGCGGTTGTGTCATTAAATTTTACTATCTGAAAAGACAGCGACCATGAAGTTTAAAATACATGCAGACTTTTAAACTATTTTCCCATACTTTTTTCCCTACTTCTCTGCATTCATGTTGCTAAGAATTTCGCAAATTTTACGCTAGGAAGCTGACATTTTTACTGCATGTTCTTTAAAGTATGCTTAACAAAGTTATGTTCACACTTTTGTCTGTTTGTATTATGTAAATTGTATAAATTTGAATATCCAAAGCTTTAGTTTTTTCTCCCACTTTAACAAGGTAAAACTAAAAATGTGAGAACATAGCAAAGATAGCTGTAAAAATATCAGACAATGCTTAAAATTTGGAAGTGGTCGAGAAATTTTGAAGAAATTCAAATTATTATTATTATTATTATTATTATTATTATTATTACTATTATTACTACTATTACTATTATCATTTTAATTGCTTTAGCTTATTTACCAGACGTCAAGATCTTAATTAATTACTTTTTTATTGTAAAGTCATTGTGAATCTTTCCTAAGCAATATCAGTCTTCGTATTCCAGCTAAGAGTTTAAGATTTCATATTTTTTTTATAATATGAATTCTAAATCTCTCTCTCCGGTCTGCAGATGTATAAAATATGCTCATTTGCATAGATTTGGACCTATTTAATGCGTAGTATATACTTTTTCAGTTTTATGTCAGTTATTATTTTATGCCTTTTATTTAGATGGTATTTAAAAAATAGGAAAATTTTTAATTGAAATTCTAGAGAGTAACCTTCATTTTAAATGTTACGTCTCTACATCGGCTAGTTGAAAATACTTCAGTGAATTTTTTAAACCGTCAACTCCTTTCTCTCTCCTCTCTACTCCTTTGGAGGATAAAAAAATCCTCAAAAATTATTTGAATGTAGTACCTGAAGTTGAATTTTTTTACATTCCTTAGGCCTATATATTTTAGAAAAAATTCTAAGAGAAGAGATAAATAGTCTAACTCAATTTCATAAAGGAGCTCTTGTTTCAAATTTAAGGGCTGAATGTATGCTGGTTCAAAAAATAAACCAGTATATTTTGATCATTATCACCTCCCATTTTACATCCCTTAATGTTCATATTTCGTAAAACTCCGTCTTATCTTTTGACTAAGGATTAACAGAAACCTACACACAGGGTTGAAGGAGATTTAAGATGATTAGTCATTCAGTTGATTATAGAACAGTTTTATATATATATATATATATATAGATTTTCTTTATTACTTTATAGTAACGAGGAAAATATTATGCAACATCAACTGGAATTATCTCGAAAACTGTGTGCTGGGAATTGGTCCCTTTTATTAGCATGCACACGTATACTGTATAGACTACTGCAGTTGTATAAAAGTGGTTATATGTGCATTGTTTTTGGAGGTGACTGTCCATCCGAGTCCACTAGGATAATCGGGAATGTATGTTTACTCTTATATCTCACCCATTCCAGCTGGAGTTTGCTTGTGACGGAGATAACAACCGACCTTGCTGCTATGAGTAACTCGCTCTGGAGTTCTGATTAACAAAATCCATCTGCCTAAATCGATGGCGCCCACTATACCATAATTCAATGGAAACATATAGGAAGTAATATAAAATATACACATTAAAACTAAATGATATATCAATCTTCATTAAACTATGCTATTCACTTAATTTTAACCCTTGCTTTCTCCGTTTTTAATAAATGGCGCTTGGCCCACTATGGCTCTGAACCCTTCATATGTTTTATATTCTTTTAAGGGGAACTTAAATGGACATAATAAGAAATGTATTACACTGCCTTACCTACACTCGCAGCAGTGATCTGTCTCAGTTTGCTCTTCCATTTCTTTTTCCGTGTGTCTCCGACTTCGTTTCGTGTATCGATGTTGTTCATGTTTAGTAGAAAATGCACAATGAGCGAGTTAAGTTCAAGTGATATAATATACCTCGAGTCGCCAAGTCTCACTGTACTTAACATTACGTCATTACTTCAACTTTATACCCCGAGTCATCTAATACGTCAACCTGACTTCGTAATGACACAGCAGTATTGCACGTCATTCTACTTATTTTTCACTCAGTAAGAGATAAAATCTGAAGTAATGTAATGTATTTGTCATAAAGTAATTCCTTCGGCGAGGTGGTACTTCACAATATTTTGCATAGAGAAAATCTGAAATAAACAACTGCCTGTTTTAAAACTACTGCTGGTGACAAAGCCTGTATACGTTGCAAATGATAAGGATACAATTGATACTCTTTCAACAGTCTCCAGACAGTCTTATGAGGAACATTGACTTGCAACGCTACCCTTCGTGTGCTGATAGAAGGAGTCATGTTCACAGCCTCCAGAATCTCCTCCTGTACTTCTGGATTTGTAGATCTTGGTCGTCCCCTTCCCTTCCCAAACCAGGAGATTTAATTTTCCATACTCGCACAGACGGTAATGGAGATGTACAAATGTCTTCCGATCTGGACATTGTCGCTGTGGGTACCTCTCCTGGTACAAACGACGAGCCAGCGTGGCATTGCCGTCCGCCTTACCGTACATGAAGTGTATCTCTGCCAGCTCTTGATTTGAATATATGTCGCACAGTCTTACGCCTACATAGCACTGAATGTAACCTTCGCCTCGGAATGAACTGCCAGAATGTCCTCTTAATGTCTCCTTTGACGGCAACGACCTGCGGAAAGAAAAACATTCCGGTGAATTTCAATGTTGTGAAGGCCATAACTCGGGAATAAAGCTTTTCCGGACACATGTTGTAATGAACTATTTTGATTATCTACATGTGGGAAATACATACCTGAAATTATGCCCCGTATTTTTTTAACACCCTGTGTATATATATATATATATATATATATATATATATATATATATATATATATATAATAGCCGTCCAAATCTTGGATTTTAAATATCGGCATCCTAATTAATTCAAATGAAAAAGAACGTAAATTAATGTTAAAAAATACATAATGAAACTTCATGGAATGTCTATTGAGGCCATTAAGTCTGGATGTCTGACAGTAAATTATATTTGATTGAATTTATTAGAATTTCATAATAGCATAAGTATTACTTGATGTGTCACATGATGCTCCAGTAACGTTCAGTAACTGCACAATTTGTACCATAACGGTGAATTTTTCTAATCAATATATGTTCCTTTTGTAATCATTTTTATCGCATCTTAGTACTAGTTGCTCAATTTACTTAATTCTTCGTAACATATACATATATAATTATATAATATAAAATGTATACTGTATATACAATACATATACAGAGTGATTCACGAGGATTTACCGCCACGTACAGAGCTTATTACCGAAGACATTCTGAGCAAAAACTATCTTATGAACATGTGTCCTAAGCTCAATATTTTCAGAGTTGCATTAATTTGAAGTTGTTTGTAAAATACCATTATTTTTTTAGTTTTAAAACTAGAAGAGTAGCCTATTACGGATAAAGACTGTACTATTCAGGAGTATCATTCCTTTAATTAGCTAGTATTCTGAAGCTAAAATTGTGCTGTGAATTCCACAATTGCTTCATACAGATTTTTTTTTTTTTGATTTTTAACTACGAAATTACATTTTTCTTACGAATTTGTCACAACAATTGTTACAAATCACGCAACTCTTATATATTCTTCAAGACTGTACATTTTTTTTATTTACGTGCTATTTTACAACCTGTGTTTTGCCATAGGCATATCACAAGATATTTACATTAGTGGCGACTACAATTTTATTGTTTAGAGTCTATTCTTGAAGTGTGCGGAAGATGTTGATGATGAAGTTTGTGACAGCGACAGTGTTGATGTGGAACTTCAGTATCTGGGGCAGCGTTTGGGTTGTTAGAACACGAGGCCGGTCTCTTGAGTACAAGGAGCATTCTGTCAGAAGGTGTCTTGCTGTCTGAAGTGACTTTTCTGGGCAGTTACATAGGGGAGATGGTGCCTTGTTGATCCTGTGAAGATATGTACGGAAACAACCGTGGTTGGTCAGGAATTGGGTGATAATGTAATTAGGCCATAGGGATAGAGAGAGCCTGTTGGATAGAGGGGATAAACTGCTTGGTGTGATGTGGTACCTCGGAGTTGATGTAAGTTGCATTCCAAATGTTTATATAGTAATTTTCCAGAAGTTGCTTAGCTCGAGACATAGGGATGGAGTTGTAGGCTATAGTACTTTTATAACTGGCAGCTATCTTTGCTAGATAGTCGGCTCGTTCATTGCCTCTGATTCCTGTATGTCCTCTGACCCAGTTTAATGAGATATGAGTTGACTTCTTGAGAGTGATAATTTTCTTTCTAATGTAGACAGCTATTGGTTGTGTAGTTGTTTTGTTTGCGATGGCAAAGAGTGCTGCTTGCGAGTCTACATGTATTGCATATGAGATTTTATCTTTACTTTGCTGTTGAATCCAGTCTACTGCCATTTGTATGCCTAGAAGTTCTGCTTGGAATACCGAGCATTCGTTGTCCAGTCTACGTGCCTCGGTGTAGATCTCCATTGAATTTTCTTCTGCGACCATGCCTGCTCCGACGTGTTTTTCAGTTTTTGACCCGTCTGTGAAGATCTGTATATTGGCTGGGATGACTGTACCACTGTTGCCTATTGTTACGCTGTTGTCTTTAGGGTGGATTCCTCCGTATCTTGTTGGTAGTTCAGTATTCTTGAATTTGGGCAGAACTGCATTGGTGGGTAAGCCTCTTCTAACCGCCTTCATATCTTTATTCAGATGCAGGGCTTGCTCTATAGGCATAATCCCTGCTATTGCTTGCATTGCAACGTTGGACACAGTTTTGTAGGATTTCATCGTAAACTTTAGGAATGATCTTTGGATCTCCGTTAGTTTGATGGAGGCTCTTCTGGATATTGTCTGGCACCAGGCCTCCGCAGCATACGAGACGACTGGAAAGATGGCGTGGTTATACATGGTGAGAAGGTGGTAGTACGATATGCCCCAGGATGCTTTGGAACATCGCATTAAGTTATTTCGAAGCCTTAGTATTTTTTTCTCTAGAAACTGCGCGTGAGGAAACCAATCCATCTTGCAGTCGAGCATAACTCCCAAGTATTTCATTTTTGAAATTTAATGACTGTCGGGTGGGTATTGTACTCTGTCCTTTTTCGAAAGTACATTGGCATAAGTGCTGTTTTGTCCTGTGCTATTTCCAGTTTTTGTGTTTTATACCATTCCTCTATATTTTGTAGAGCAGTTTGGAGAGTGTCGAGGATGTGTGAGTGAGAGTGACCTTTGAGCATGATAATTATGTCATCCGCGTACACTATTATATCCAGGTCTGGTATGTTAGAAAGCTGTTCAATTAGACCACTGATGATAATATTCCATAGGGTGGGACCAGCAACGATCCTTGGGGGCATCCTTTGGTGACTTGTTTGGAGATGGTCACGTTGCCTAGTTTATAGGAGGCGGTACGATTTCGAAGGAAATCTTGGATGGTGCAAAAAATATTCGGAGGATACTCAAGGTTCCATTGTCTCTCAAGTAGGCCTGGATGCCAGGCGTTGTCGAATGCTCCAGGGATGTCTAGTGTGAGGAGGCAGCATTTTAGCCCTTGCTGTCTGTTGTGGTGGACATAATCCGTGACGGCTTTTATAGCGTCTGCGGTGGATTTTCCTGCTGTAAAGCCGTATTGTTGCCGTGGTCTCCGTCCGGTGGATTCCAAGTGGAAGTTGAGTCTGTCCATTATTAGTTTTTCCAGACATTTTCCAGGAATTGACAACAGGCTGATACCCCGAAACCCTGTTATGAGGTGGTGTTAACTCTTGTCCGCTTTAGGAATTGCTATTATCGTGGCGTTTTTCCAGGTCGACGGGAAGCAGCCTAATCTCAGACATTTGTTAAATAATATTTTCCAGAAGGTTGGTAAAATCATATGTATACTTTTGACGATCGTGCCTTCGATGCCTTCGGGTCCTGGGCATTTATGGTTATTTAGGTGTGTTATAGTATCTTCGACTTCATGATGAGTGAACTCCGGTTCTGGCTGATTGACTGGCGCACCTCTTGCTTCTACTTGGATTCTGACAGTATTTTGTGCTTCATTGTCCAGGGCGGGCACATCGTCTGGGAAGAATTTGTTAATCAGGGCTGTAGCTGTGTCCTCTGCGTTCAGGGTTGAGACTCCATCTTGGAGAATTAATGTTGAAGGTGCTTGCTTCCTTTCGAACTCTCTTTTGCAGGCCTTGTAAATTTTCCAGGGCAAGTCTTTAGAGCTTTCAGTACAAAACTTTTTCCATAATTTCTGCGTCGCCTTGAGGAGTTCGGTCTTGTAATTTCTTGTGATGGCATTGAGTTTTTCTTTGTAGATTTCTTTTAGCGTTTGATTTTTACATCGCTTGAACCTGCGTTTTGCTGCATTAGTTTGTTTTCTGAGTACGTTTAGTTCGGTGGACCACCAAGGCACGAATTTGTTTGTAGGGATGAATGGAGGGAAGCAGCTACTGTTTATTTCTTCCAGATCGCGCCATATCTTATTAATTGAATTCTCTAGGTGTTCTTTGGTGTTTGATTTGTGTCTCAGATTCATCCATTTGTTTCCAATGTGCTGGAGTTTCTGTTGGTACAGGTTCCACTTCCCCACTTAGGTTGCGAACTTCCTGGTAGAGTGGCTTACTTGTCGGGTTATGTTGACATATGAGCGTTGAATAATTATGTCGTAGATTATTAGGTTGTGATCAGATAGTGTCTCTTCTTTACTGATATGCCAGTTCTGGATATTGTGTGCCGCGCTGGTTGTTGTAGCAGTGATGTCGTTCCAGCTGTTTCCCTTGGCTCCGGAGAAAGTGGGGCCGTCCTTTTCATTTACGGTGATCAAGCTCTGTGCTGTTAAGAATTCAGTCATCTTCCTTCCCCTGGGGTCGTTGATCGGGCTATGCCACATGCTATGCTTGCTGTTTGCGTCCAGCCCCCAGACAAAATTAGTAGGTTTTGTGGATGTTAGAAGGGACTCGATAGTACTGAGGTCCTGTTCAAGAGTGTCATAAGGAGGGAGATAGGAACTAACGAGGTACAGGGGGGAATTAGTTGAAGTTGAAGCTATTATTATGTTATCAGGAGTGGAGTGATCATGAGTATGGATCATGATAAAATTGTGGACTATATCATTCTTAATGAGAAGACAGGCCCTCGGGTCTAGGCCTGTATCTGATTTTGCATAGAATTATAGTTGGTAGGGATGAGGCGTGGTGTTCCGTTTTAGCAGTACGGTTCTTGGTTAAACAGTATGTCCACTTTGTTGTAAGTTAAACTTAATGCTAGTTGTGCCATGGCTGTTTTACAATGGTGAGTATTTAGCTGAGCGCAAGAAAGTTTTTCCATCTTCAGTATTCGGTCTTGCTTATTATTATGGACTCTATTCTTTTCAGTCTGGGACAATCTTTGCTTAAGGCGGTGTGTCTTGTATCCAGCTTTCTATCATTGTTAGTAATGAAAGTGTTGGCTTTTAAACAGTTGAAACAGCATAAGTTGTGTTCATTTCTACAGTCTTTCCAGCTGTGTTCTTCTGCGCAGTATGAACATGTTTGTTTATTGTTACAATATTTACTTGTGTGACCGTATCCTAGACATTTTAAACATCTGGTAATGATAGTGAAGTCCTCTACTCTGCACATGCTCCACTTTAATTTTATTCTCTGTAGGGCCAGCAGCTCTCTCCGTATATTAGGGCTGACTTGCACTACTAGATGTCTGGAGTCCTCAAACTTAGCCTTGGTGAACTTTATGTCTATTACTGGATTCTCTAAGTGTGTCAGGTTATTTTGCTGCAGTATTACGTCTTTGACTTCAGCGTCGTCTATATACCGTGGGACGAATTTCAGTAGAATAGCGGGGAGTTTTTTCTTGGGGCGTTCTATGGAGAGTGCATTTCTTATGGTTAGTTCCTTCTCCAAAGTGTCGCGGTCGGTGCTATTATTGCATTCTACGAATAAGGTATTGTTGCTTAGTTTCTTCATTTTATTTACTCCGACTTTCAGTGCTTTAGGGTCTACGGTTTCTCTAATGAGTTGTTTCATATTGTCCGGATTCATTGTGGGGTCGGTCGGCTTGACAATGAGACTGGCCGTATTAGGCTGGCCGCCGCTAGGTAGCAGGAGGGGGTGAGCTGGTGTTTGGTAGTTCGCAGTGGCGCTAGTAGATGCCGCTAGTTGTTCACTATAAAAACGTGGGGTTGCCTCAACAGTCGTTAATGCCTTTTTCAAAGTATTTTCGAGACCCAGGAACATGCCACTAAGTCTGTTTAACAGGTTGTTTATTTCACTCACCGAGATTATGGCCTCTTCCTTAAGAGTTTTATCCGTGTTGTTTCTCGGTTTGAGAGCTTGTTGCACTTTATTTAGGTGGTCGAATATGACCGTCACTATTTCACTTTCAGCTTCTTCCGCCATAGGATACATAATTAAACTGTAAAGAATCAAGTTCCTAAAGTAGTATGATTTGTAACAATTTTTGTGATAGGCTAATTGCGTACGAATACTGTAATTTGTAGTTAAAAATTGAAAAACAAAACCTGTATAAACCAATTAACAACACATTTTAAGATGAAAGATGAGTGGAACGAAGAAAAATTCTCTCCGGCACGGGGGTTTTGAACCCGGGTTTTCAGCTCTATGTGCTGATGCTTTATCCACTAAGCCACACCGGATTCCCATCCCGGTGGCAGATCGAATCCTCTCAGTTTAAGTTCCACCTCTTGCGTTTCCTCTAGTGGCCGCCCTCTGCACTAAGTCATAGATGTAGCCTATGAACGTAGGACAATGCCCATATATGTGCGGAGGTGCACCCGGTATGAGTGACTGATTGGCCGGGATCCGACAGAATCACAAAGTGATTTTCGCATATCATATATATTATTTTAATGTACCGAAGTACATATGATGTTTTCATGCAGATATTCTGCGTCATCGTAAGATGATAGATGAGTGAAACGGAGAAAAAAGATATAATAATATATATAACACATTTTCAGCTTCAGAACACTAGCCAATTAAAGAAATGATATTTCTGAATGGTTCATTCTCTATTTGTAATATTTTTTTACCCTTAAAACTAAAGAAAAAATATATATTACTAACAATTAAAAATTAGTGTAACTCTGAAAATATTGTGATTAGAACACATATATATGACATTTTTTGCTCAGAATATCTTCGGAAATAAGCTCCGTAAGTGGCGGTAAATCCTCGTGAATCACTCTGTATACAGAGCGTCCCTTTACAGACCGGTTCCAGGTAATGTTCCGTCAGCTTACCGGCTTAATATGACACTAGTGTAGAGCGCCGGTCCCGAGGAAATTAAGTTGTAGAGGAATCGATCTGCATAGGGAAGCGTGTAGACCTATCTGTACGCTGGCGTGTGACCACTCGCGAACAGATTTTGTTAGGTAGGCTATATGTTGTTGTTGTTGTTGTTTAGTCAAAAGTCCGAAAACAGGTTTGAAATTCATAAATGACACCATAAGTATCGCTCATGATGCAGTATATATGCATATTGAAAGGAACGTTAGGGTGCACTTAAATGAATAGAAAACCTATATTACATTTTGTGATTAAATGCACGGTTAATTAGGTAAATTAAGTTGGAAGTTTCAGCAGTGTGGCAACATCGCAGCTAGCACATTGTTATTTCTTCTCAGGTCTGTCTCCTTAGGTCAACTACCTCCCTACTCTCTCTGTGGATACGACGTTGCAATCTGCTAGCATTGTTCAGTGGTTTGAAATCAATGATTTTTTTAAATTAAATTAGACGAAAACCGTCAAAGTTATGGAAATATGCCAGAAAGATAAATGATTCAATATCATATTTTCTATCCCTATGGACGAAAATCACGACCCTACTCGCAATAATAAACATTTGAAGAAAGAAAAAACTTTTTTCCGAGAAAACTATGATCTTTCCATAAATATGGTACCTGTTACACTTTTTGTTACATACAACATGAACTATTCGCTCTGAAAATTTTCAGGTTTATTTACTTCTATCCTGTATATTTGTGTGTGTGTGTGCGTGCGTGCGTGCGTGCGTGTGTGTGTGTGATACAAATGTATTGCAGTCTAAGATATATGAAAAAGTTTGTATCTAATGAAAAGTTAATTTTTCCTGGACATAGACCTGTCTAAAAATATGAAGAATGAAATGAGCTTATGAACATGAATAATTGTTACCATAAAATATGTCCAATTAATATACGTTTACGGACAAACAATCGTACTAGTATTAATATCATGTTAGATAATTAGTTGTAGGATTTGTAAACGATATATTTTCGCCATTGAGGTTGTTTTTATTTATTTTTGTTTAAACTCCTTTTCTGGGTCTTACAGCTCGACGTAGGACAACCTCGTAAAGATAACACGGACAAAACATTCAGGGTAAATAGAACGTAAATTACAATCTAGTTATTCGCCTTTGCGAGTGCAGAAAACCCCGAAAAAAACCCATACTCAGATTTACCGACCTCGGAATTTGAACCCGGGCCTGCTGAATACGAGTCGGAGACGATACCGCCTCGATCACCGTGCTCGATGTCATTTCATCATTGCAGTGTATAACGGAAGTCATTCTCAGATTCTCATTTTGAAATCTCCAGTATGTTGCAGAGGACTCATTATTGTTAAGTCAACTGTCCGATGACAGGTTCGAAATACATTGAACAAGTCTTTGCCACTAGATGTTACCGATATCCACACATTATTGAACCGAAATAGCATGAGACTGACATATTTACGTGACAATCAGATAATCAAATGATTGTGTCTAAGCCCTTGCACACTGGCTTTCCATCTGACCGGGTGAACAAAGTAGGTATTGCAAAAGGTTTTTCTGGGGATTCTCTCATTTCTTTCTTTCATTTCATCAAGTCTTTCTATCTTCTTCCCACACTTCCATTTCATTTATAATCTGCAACAGTCAAAAATAGCTAGGATGAACTTTTTGGGGTAGTACGGGTACTTGAAGCTGATATGGGATTTTGAACTTGGGATTTCGGGCACTGGTATTTATTTCATCTGAGTATGGGACCTGGTTCTGTCAGGGCTGAGGGATGATGACTTGCCTGTAAACATAGGATTCACGAATGTCCCCCAGGCACCCTCTGGAACAATTACCGAATATAGTCTGTGGCGCAAAATCGGCAAATGTGAGACTAACTGCTGGATCCAGTTCTGCTCCGGCCATCGGAAAACGAGCCACATTGTTGTTTTTGGAATATTCATTACCATATAATAAAATGCCGCTTACTTAATTAAATGTAACTTCTAAAAGTGGAACTATGAGCAAAAGTACTCATTTTCTTCACAAAATGAGATAAGTATGGATAATGTTTTCCAACCTATAAATCCATTATATGTCACATCAAATACATGTATAACTGTGAGGTAACAAGCTTTCTCTAATAATACTATGAATCGCTCTGAAAATTTCTGGAAAAGTGATAGGTATGGCAACAAATTATTTCTCCTTTCGAGTTTATTGCTTCTCAAATTGTTTCCCTTAAATCTCATACTCTTGTCCATTCCATGAAAGAACTTTTCTTGAGACACTTCAGACACCAGCTCGTTGAAGGCCTCAGTCGCAGCTTCAGCGGTATTAAAGAACAATCCGCTAAAATGTTCTTCTTGATGGTTGAAAACAAGGAAAAGTCGCATGATGCCAGATCAAGACTGAAGGACGGTTGAATAATTAATTTCACACCTGAAATGATAACATGCCCGCTGTCTGTTCAGCATTGTGGGAGGATGCATTATCTTGGTAGAGGATATGTCTTCGAAATCGTTCTGTATCAATTTTTCCAAGACGATCGGTAAGTAAATGATAGTATATCACCCGGCATTAACCATACGACGACCATTCAGTGAAAAAGAGATGGCATGATCAAAACAACGAAAAAAAGAGGCAACCATCTCCTTGCCAGTTCTTCGGCTTCTTTTGAATTTTGTTGGCTTATCTTCGTCTTGGAAGATCTATTGTGCCGATTGCCGTTTATTTTCTACTTCGCCACCTGTTATGATGTTAGTAACACAATTTGACCAGACTGATTTGTTTCTCAGCTTCCTCACAGCAAGATGATTATAGGGTATTTTTGTATTGCACTCCACCTATCCCCAAAGAATCTCGGAGTAGGTGATTCCATTGTCTTCTTTAATCATTTGACCCTCACTGCCGATATTTCTCTCACTAGACCTTGTAGACTGAAAGTTAGAATTTATAAAACAGTTATACTACCGGTTGTTCTGTATGGTTGTGAAACTTAGACTCTCACTTTGAGAGAGGGACAGAGATTAAGTGTCTTTGAGAATAAGATTCTTAGGAAAATATTTGGGGCTAAGAGGGATGAAGTTACAGGAGAATGGAGAAAGTTACACAACGCAGAACTGCACGCATTGTATTCTTCACCTGACATAATTAGGAACATTAAATCCAGACGTTTGAGATGAGCAGGGCATGTAGAACGCATGGGCGAATCAAGAAATGCATATAGAGTGTTAGTTGGGAGGCCGGAGTGAAAAAGACCCTTGAGGAGGCCGAAACGTAGATGGGAGGATAATATTAAAATAGATTTGAGGGAGGTGGGATATGATGATAGAGACTGGATTAATCTTGCACAGGATAGGGACCGATGGCGGGCTTATGTGAGGGCGACAATGAACCTCCGGGTTCCTTAAAAGTCATTTGTAAGTAAGATCCCGTAGCAAGTCTACTCTCGTGGAAATCGTCACTGATGTAAGTACGTATTTCACGTTTGAATTATCCGTACTGTTGGTGCTTCATCTCTAAAAGAATTCTTGAGTTGTTGGATGCATTCTTTTGATATAAGTGACTTTAAAAGTCATAAAATGGCATAGTCCAAAAAGTATTGTTGACTTAAATAAATTAATCTGATAGACTATTAACTTAAAAAGAATAACCTGCAGCTAAACCAGGAAAAAACTGTGAAATATAATTTGGATTTGGATGTGTAAACAGCAGTTGTTCTTGTAAAGTGATTTGCATCAGAAAAAAAAAATAACCTGGTTTATTCCTGTACTATATCAGTTTTCACATAAATTTTCAGCGTGACCCTAATAATAATAATAATAATAATAATAATAATAATAATAATAATCTAGTGATGGTGGTGGTTGTAGTTTAATATACAATATTCAGTAACTCTTATTTTACAGAAGTGTATAGAATTGTATTCATAAAAATTGAAACATCACAGGCCAATACACTAACATCGTAACTACATGAATTACAGACGGAACGGGACTCTTTGTAAATAAATACCTTAAACCTCTTATAATAGCATTTTTTTTGGAACAGCGGTGCTAATGCAGTGATGTCAACGAGAGCACAAACGTACTCACGGCCCGTATGCGCTGATTAGAGCACGTAAGGCACGCAGGTACAACTCACTGGTGAACACAAGGGTTGTACATTACACATTGACGAAGTCGTTCAGTAAGTTTCAGGCTGACTAGACTCTTGACTTCTTATGTAAGTGAAAGATGAGGTGATGCTATTTGTTGGTTTGTGGAAATTATTTAGTTACAAAGGCAAGCAGTGTCGAATGCCTGAAATTATTAGTTCATCTATAGATTAATATAATATTCAAATTATTTTATTTTTAGTTACATTAAGTAGTAGTAAATGTATGTGAAGATGTCTTGTAGAGCTTCTTCCTCACGGCATTGTATTTATGTTTACAGAATAAAGTACAAACAGAAGTGTGTGCTGCTAATGGAATAGACTCGTTACATGTCAGCTACGAGTTATGTCTATAAATTGTCCAGATTTTCGTACATAAATTCTCAGTTTGACGATGTTTCTTACCATTACGACATCCTTTGGTAAGCCAGAAAAAGTTCTGTCCAGGTATTTTGAATTTCGTGAATATTTATCAGAATTCGTAATAGAAAAATAGAGACAATCCAGAACTAGTTGACTCTACATGGATCGAGGAACTTAACTTTGTCAGGAATATATTCGAGCATCTGAACGTTTTGAATTGGAGATCGCAAGGAAAGAATTAATTTGTGTCGACAGATATTCTTAAAAGCTTTCAGATGAAGATTTCATTGTGGATGTCACAGATCTCACAGCACACAATTTTTATAATTCCAATGCATTCAGTCATTGAATTACTGTTCAACAGTGTAAAATGCTACAATGTTTTAGAAAATCTGTGGAAAGAGTTTCCATAGACGATTTAAAGATATTAACCTACTCCGGCCCAAGTTGGATTTGTTTTGTGATCCTTACTCATCAAACCCAGAAAATATACCAACACAGTTACAATTGAATACCTGAATTGACAAACATCCAAAGTCCAAAATTTACCGAATTCGACTTTTTACCTAACAAGTTGTGTTTAAAATAGGCTATCATTATGTAAAAAAGAATATCTTAAGTCCGAATTTAAGCCTGTGATTTTGAATCATACAAATATTTATTTCAATACTCATAATGCAAACCTATATAGTTCCTTTGCGATCCTGAAAAATGTACTTCAGTGGACTTGGAATGTTAGCCAATTCAGGTCTCCCATTAGAAATTATTTTGCTGCAGGAAACAACATTTCACCGGACATAAGAAGGCAAGAAAACTGAGGTCGGAAAAAATAAGAAAAAGCACGTCTGAATTGCGCGAGAAGTCAGGAATTTAAATTTGTTTCTAGAAGTGTGATGATGCTCATATAAGTAGTACATGATTATGTAACAATTAATAACAATAATTGAGCTAATTATAGGCCTCATTATGTAAAACTGCTTAAATTAAAGAGTAGTTATGTTTATTATTTGTTATATCCTACTATTTTATAATTAATTGCATTTATTAGAGAGGTACATGCTGCAAAACATGCTTTTATTTCTTGTTTTCTTGTATGAGCGTAACACATTATCTATTACTGAAGAGCAGTTTAATTCATCTTGCAGTGGTGGGCCAATAGAGATCATTTTTCTCACCCCTTCTTTTTCACCGCTACTGCCTGCAGAATAGATTCATTGGAACTCGTGAGCTTTTGGCAGCACGTAAGAGTCTTTCACGTGCTCTGACCTTCACATCCCTGTGCTAATGTTTCATGTTGCAGCTACACAGGTTAGATTTCAATTTCATCATCACTGTCATCATCATCATCATCATCATCATAATCGGCATCGTCATTATCATAACCATCTACAAACATGACCTACGTTTTATAAACCTGTTCATATTTGAGTGCCAACTTATTTTTGATCTTCCAACATCTCTATTTTTGCATATAGATTGATAGGATAATATTTTGTTTGGGTACCGATATCTCTTATGGTCCATTCTATTGAACATGGTCTTTCCAATTTTGTTTGTATGTGTGTATTTCTTTTTTTATTGAAATATTTTAGATCTTTTCTGATTTTTTTTTTTCATTAGCGCTTCTATCTCCTCTCGTGCAAAGTGTTATCGAACGGAGAAATCTCATTTCGAATTATGTGACCTCTCTTTCTTCTATTTTCCTTTTGTACAGAATTCTGAAACATAGAGCAACATACGTTACTGCTACGACGACATGGAATTTCAATTATGTCTAGTTCTCTTTATGTTCTATGTTGTCTTTATTGTTGGACATATTCGGTTGAATTTTATTGTCTTGTTCTTTGCATCTAATTCATTATGATAATAGGTGTTGCAACTCAAATAGGCTTAGATAAAATGGTTAATTTTATCCATTGATCTATTATTTCAATACACACCAAATTAAAACTGAAATTGGACAGTCAGATATTAAATATTTCTGTCGAAATTATCGAAAAGTAAGTCATTATTAACAGATCATTAACATTATGAATCCAGAGTTTATTCCACTTTAAATTATTATTATATACAATACGAAATTGGACACTTAACATAGGCATGACAAACTCATGTTGTATTCAAAGATTTGGTTAAGCTTGCCAAAATTTCTACTCTGACGAATTACCAATTTGATGCAAATAATTTTTGACAATAAAGTTATGTATGCATAAGTATGGTTTTATATCGACTGAAATAGCATTTTTCACAGACTTCGCTGAAGTGTTTGAGTCACTTCGAATACAGACAGTACTAATATTCTTCATATATTAATCCACAATGGCTCTGTAGCAAAAATGTCAATCTGGAATAACGTACATTAAATTTGGGGAAGAATTTGATTTGTTCCGAAGTGAATTCAGAATCTCCGAGAATGTTTTACTCTATACAACATTCAGTTTTCGACCAATTTCCAACTCAGTGAATCGTTGCTGTGATTTTTGTATCAAAATAAAGCTGTTCTAATTAAACCGTTTACTGAAATTCTTACTCCTTTTGCTGGCGGATTTCATCACATTTTTGCATAGCAACTGCATTTTGACAGTCGTTCAGTAGCAGCTACCTACGTCATTCCTCTTTCGCTCGAAATTTTTTACGTTGTACTGAATATGATTATCTTGAATATATGATACCTTGTCAGTTACTATCTTACAGTGTTAATATTTACAATTCATTTGTTATTTATAAAATAATCTAAAGATTTTTAGTCATATAATTCTTTTTAAGCTCCTTTTTAAACATTTAACATGTCATATTGTCCTATACTATAGTCGCGTAGCTATTATTTCCGACTTTGCTTCTCCTCATTGCTTACGCCTTAGGAAATGTACGCTCTATAAAAACTAGGTACAGTAGGAACTTAGCTCTTTCGTTGCCGAGCTACCAGACGAGGACGCTATTTGCAGCACCATTAAAAATTATCGTGTCGTAACTCCTATGATAGTCAATCTATCGCACTGTAGTTTTTAGGATACACAGATAAATGTCTAAAGAAAGCATAGAAAAAAATTCGGAATTAAATTCTTTTTTTGGAAAGTGAGGAAAAAAACTAACTTCGAAGTGATTCGTTCAAAACTGACATTGGCATCCTCAAAAGTTGATAATCGACAAACTCTTTTATTTTTCACTACAGAAGGGGGATCAAAGCGAGAGAAATGTTAAGAAAGAATAAAAATTATTTGTAAAAGTGGCTGCTACTCAAAATCTTCACTGGTTTCCGAGTTACTGCGAGTTGAAAAAGTGCGCGTTCCTGCCTGGCGGACTTACGTATGCAGGGTGACAACTTTTGTCTGTTAGAACTGCGGATTCTCATAGAAATCATCGCTCTGATTTCAAATTTATTTTCTAAGTGCTTCCATTGCTTAATGTTTTCGAGTTAATCGTGAGTTTTGAAATGAATTAAAATATTTCTATCACAAAACTAACATCTATACTGATTAAATACTGATATGGAATACATTGAAATTCAGAAAAATGAAAAGAATGTCACAGTAGTCTTTAAAATTATTATTATTATTATTATTATTATTATTATTATTATTATTATTATTATTAAATTCTCTTGTTTCATTTATCTGCCCTACCAGAAGAGCTAATCCACCCCAAACCGATCAAGATTTGACAATGCTATCTTCCATTTGCTTTTTTAAGTTTTTCGAACCCGTATGACACTTAATGAGTCTTGGGTTCAGATGAAAGGTAAAAATATGTTTATTACTGTAGGGATTTATATGCAATAAAATATGGAAATATGAAGCATTTATTCGACAGCTTTAAGTGCTGTACCTTCCTCTTCCACTAACCCAGGTTTACAATGAATACAGGTACAAAAGTTACAATATAATAATAATAATAATAATAATAATAATAATAATAATAATAATAGTATAATACTTACTTATTGGCTTTTAAGGAACCCGGAGGTTCATTGTCGCCCTCACATAAGCCCGTCATTGGTCCCTATCCTGAGCAAGATTAGTCCAATCTCTATCGTTATATCCCACCTCCCTCAAATACATTTTAATATTATCCTCCCATCTACGTCTCGGCCTCCCCAAAGGTCTTTTTCCTTCTGGCCTCCCAACTAACACTCTATATGCATTTCTCATTTCGCCCATACGCGCTACATACCCTGCCCATCTGAAACGTTTGGATTTAATGTTCCTAATTATGTCAGGTGAAGGATACAATGCGTGCAGTTCTGTGTTGTGTAACTTTCTCCATTCTCCTGTAACTTCATCCCTCTTAGCCCCAAATATTTTCCTAAGTACCTTATTCTCAAACACCCTTAACCTATGTTCCTCTCTCAAAGTGAGAGTCCAAGTTTCACAACCATAAAGAACAACTGGTAATATAACTGTTTTATAAATTCTAACTTTCAGGTTTTTTGACAGCAAACTGGATGATGAAATCTTCTCGGCAGAATAATAACACGCATTTCCCTTATTCATTCTGTGTTTAATTTCCTCCCGAGTATCATTTATCTATTTGTTACTGTTGCTCCCAGGTATTTGAATTTTTCCACCTCTTCAAAAATAAATTTCCAATTTTTATATTTCCATTTTGTACAATATTCTCGTCACGAGTCATAATCATATATTTTGTCTTTTCGAGATTTACTTCCAAACCTATCTCTACTTGCTTCAAGTAAAATTCCTGTGTTTTCCCTAATCGTTTGTGAATTTTCTCCTAACATATTAACGTCATCCGCATAGACAAGCAGCTGACGTAACCCGTTCAATTCCAAACCCTCTCTGTTATCCTCGACTTTCCTAATGGCATACTCTAGAGCAAAGTTAAAAAGTAAAGGTGATAGTGCATCTCCTTGCTTTAGCCCATAGTGAATTGGAAACGCATCTGACAGAAACTGACCTACACGGACTCTGGTGTACGTTTCACTGAGACACATTTTAATTAATTGAACTACTGGGAATACCAAATTCAATAAGAATATCATATAAAACTTCTCTCTTAACCGAGTCATATGCCTTTAGAAATCTATGAATAACTAATGCACTTTACCCTTGTAATAATAATAATAATAATAATAATAATAATAATAATAATAATAATAATAGTACTAATAATAATAGTAGTAGCAGTAATATCAGTGATAACGAATTTAAATGTTACTATGACATTCTTTCCATAGCTATGAATTTAAAAGTATATCATGGTAATAATAATGATAATAATAATAATAATAATAATAATAATAATAATAATAATAATAATAGTTTGAGTGGAAGAGATCACAAGCACTTAATTTATTCAATTTTATTCGGCATTATTATTTTATTTGGCATTATTATTATTATTAGTAGTAGTAGTAGTAGTAGTAGTAGTAGTAGTAGTATTGTAACTTTTGTACTTGTATTTATTATAGACCTGATTGAGTGGAAGAGAAAGCCACAAGCACTGAACGCTGCCGAATAAATGCATTCATATTTCCATATTTTTATTGCATATAAATCTCCATATTCATATATAATTTATTCTCACACTTCACCTGGACCCAAGACTCAGTAAAGTGTTAAACGTTCCGAAAAAGTTAAAAAAGCGAATCGGAGATAGCAATGTCAAATCTTGATCGATTTGCAATGGATTAACTCTTCTGCTAGGGCAGGAAAGTGAAACAAGAGAGTTTAGTGATAATAATAATAATAATAATAATAATAATAATAATAGTGACAGTAATACCGATAATAAATTTAAAGACTATTGTGACATTCTTTTCATTTTTATGAATTTCAGAGTGTTCCATACCAGTATTTAATCAGCATAGATGTTATTTTTATGATAGAAATATTTTAATTCAATTTCAAAACTCACGATTAACTCGAAAACCTTAAGCAATTGAAGCACTTTGTAAACAAATTTGAAATCAGAGCGATGATTTCTATGAGAATCCGCAGTTCTAACAGACAAAAGTTGTCACTCTACATATAAAAGGCCGCCAGGCAAATACGCGCATTTGTTTAACTCGCAGTAACTCGGAAACTCGTAAAGATTTTGAGTAGCAGCCACTTTTAAAATTAATTTCCATTCTTCCTAAACATTTCTCTCGCTTTGACCCCCATCTAACGTGAAAAATAAAAAAGTTTGTCGATTATCAACTATTGAGGATGTCAATGTCTATTTTGAAGGGATCACTTCTAAGTTAATTCTTTTTCTCACTTTCCAAAAAAGATTTTAATTCCGAATTTTTTCTATGCTTCTATGTGTGATTGATTGACTATCATAGGCGCTACGACATGATAATGTTTATCGGTTCGAAAAATAGCGTCCTCGTCTGGTTGCTACGAAAGGCAACGGAAGAACCAAAATGGCGGACGATTATATCCATTATTTATGGACCCTTAAGAAGTGCATAAAGTCATCAGCAGCGAATGACAAGGCGCGCACGTTCAAACGTAGCCGACCTGCTACGTAATTGACTGCCGAATATAAGAACGACGCGACTACATAATACTATTCTGCCATTTAATAACATTTAATGAATCACAACACTCATAATACTATGTTTGCTTGAGGGAGTATGTTATGTCATTCCAGCTTAGTAAAAAACTGTTTATACTCTATTAATTCCGTTTTGAAACGCATACTAGACTTCTCCTTTGTTGTTAGTTGCGCAAATAAATAAAGGAGCGTGAGACACTACGGCTATCATGAAGTGAGATAACTGTTGTGATTTATAAGAAAATTATATTGACCTTAGGCGGCCGGGTAGCTCAGTTGGTAGAGCAGCTGGCTACGGACTAGAAGGTCCGGGGTTCGATCCCAGGTGGTGACAGGATTTTTTCTCGTTGCCAAACTTTCAGAACGGCCCCGAGGTTCACTCAGCCTCCTATAAAATTGAGTACCGGGTCTTTCCCGGGGGTAAAAGGCGGTCAGAGCGTGGTGCCGACCACACCACCTCATTCTAGTGCCGAGGTCATGGAAAGCATGGGGCTCTACCTCCATGCCCCCCAAGTGATTTCATGGCATGTTCCGGGGATACCTTTACCTTTTTTTTATAATGACCTTATGTCGAACCCTCTCGTCAAACTGTGCCCGTTATTAATTATCCGTTGTTACTCCATGATTGTATATAGGGTAAAGGTTGGTAAACTATGATACGAGTAATATTGTGATAGTTCGTTTTGAGAATTTATTACAATTTTACTGAGCGAGAGAAAGATTGATTTTTTGCGTCAACGTATTAAGGAAATGTTCGTGGACAAGTCGCTCCGCAAAACCGGTCCTTCTCTCGCTCAGTAAAATTGTAATAAATTCTCAAAAAGAACTGTCACAAAATTGCTTGTATCACAGTATTACCAGCCTTTAGTCTACATATATCGGTTTTAGGCAACATTAAGATAAATTGGTAGTATGCAGAGGCTAAGAGGAAGTCAAAAAATAGAAAAGATTGAAGAATGTTGGATTTGTAGTGAAAGACCTACCCTTGGGCAGAAAAATATGAAAAAAATATTGATTGCACGATATATTACCACTTCCAATTCCTATTCTTCACTCTTCTTTATCCATCCTTAAGTCATCCGATATTCCTCTCTTCCTTATCTCGTCGATCCTGTATCGCCAAACGTTCTTCGTTTTCTTCTGCCTTTTGGAGTCCACAGGAAAACTTACTTAGGTGTTTTTCCTTCATTCATCTTTTGAATGTGTCCGAGCCTTTCTTTCCATAGTATATATGCTAATACAAAAATGCAGTTGCCCCTACTACAATGCGGACAGTTTAAAAGTCCCAAAGAATTTCTCGGCCGGCCGGCAACCCGATTCCCACGCAATCGCTGGCATTCTCCTCAATGAAAGTGCGGCGCTCTTCCCTCTTGTAATCTGTCGTGAATGAGATTTCATCGGAGTTGGACAGTTGTGTTGTGTAGTCTTGAGTGATATTTCATTACAGAGTGCAGTAGTGTTGTGCAGTGGTGAGATATTCACTGCGTCGTCTTGAAGACATACATCAAGTGCACAAAGTTGTGTGGCGGAATAAGACAAGCATTTAGACGTAAATTTCCTCGAAACATAGTTCCAACGGTAAAAGCAGTATTATCTACAATTAGTGAATAAGTTTAAGAAAACAGGTTGTATGATTGATCGGAAAAGAAAACGAAGACGTCATGGGATACGTTGCTTGCAGATCTTTGAGAAATTCCTGTCTGCTGTGCTAACCGTCTCAAAAAATTTCGAGAACTACGTTCCAAGGTAGCTCCTATTTCACCAAATGTTTCTTCTGTAATCACATCACGTCTTCCTTTTCTATTCCGGTCTGTCACAGAACCTGTTTTATTATGCATATATCCTAATTTTAATGCTGCTTTTCGTGTTGAAACTGGGCTACCAAGAAATTTACTTCCAAATGCTTGCCTTGTTCTGCACTCGATGTACGTTTTCGAGATGAATAGGCCTATACGACGACGCAGTGAAAATCTCACCATTGGACAACACTATTGTACTCTGTAATGGAATCTCACTCAAGACTGCAAAACTGTGCTACTCCGATAAAATCTCACTCACGACTAACTGCAAACGGGAACAGTGTTACTAGGTTGCTGTAACGAAAATCTATACTGCCCTTATAAAATATCCCATCTGCACGCAAAAAAAAATCCGTTCAAAATTATTTTATACAATATAAGCAATTGTTTTTAAATGAAAAAATGGAGTAATAATGGAATTTGTTTTACCTTAAGTATTCAAGATTTCTCTCATAACCAATCCAACTGGATCTCTTCAACAGTATCTCTAAAGTGATATAGCTTTTCAAATTTTGCTATGTGGATGAGCGCTCAGATTGACTTCTACAAAGTAGTCGAGTAAATTAAAAACTACGATTATTTTCAATTACATCAAAAACATATCGAAGTTCTGACTTTTTAATATCTTCATAATGTTCAGTTACAATTGAAGATAGTGTAAGCTTAGCCTACTTATGCTGCATTCTCTTTGTGAACTTTTGATAAACCGTGTCTTGAGAGTTCACTTTTTTTTGGCTACAAGTTGAGTTTTTACATTTAGCCTTATTAACTTAACGTTTTTTTCTTCAAAATAAATATTTAAAATCTGATTCCGATAACCAAGAATTTGGAAATGTCTGACCACGCCACGATTTCTCACTTTTATCTCATTCGGCTAATTCAATACTCAATTACCTTTTCTTTTTTGGGAATAGATGAACCTGATTCTTCGCCGGAAAAATTCATAATGGAAAACTTTTACCATGATTACAGAAACTACTTTAATCATGTGCACTTCGTAACAAAATCTGAACTCACACAGATCCATTATACTCGTACATTTGGGGCTGCTACAATATGCAACAACAGAAAATGAAGTGAGGAAATGGAATCAGGAATTGCGTAATCCTTAATATAAAACAACGTGGAAGTCCCTTTCTGATATAATGGAGTATGTGTTGATATGTGATTATGGTTAACGCTACCATAGATGCTTTGTGTAAGTATAGGTCAAAGTTTATTTCATATTCTTAGAACAAAATTTAAATTAATTAAAATACGTGACGATTGTGGGAATGTTAACAAAAGAATAAGAAAATCCCTACAATAATTTTGCCAATTTTACAAAACAAATCGTACCAGGGTTAAAATATCCCTACCATAGGGATTTTATCCTACACCTGGCAACACTGGACGGGAATAACTCCGTGCTTTCGTGGAGGTTAATGACTAGGATCAGGATTTACATGTACAAACAAAGCCTGATATATACAAAATCAAACCATAAATATACAAAAACTTGCTAAATCAATTTATTTAACATATCAAGTATCGGTAATATGTAAAAAGAGCTTTAGTCATCAATCCATACTTATAGATTTTTACTTATTATGGGTTTACTAACTTTAAGAAAGGTAGAAAAGCAAATAATGATTGTTGTGTCAAGTTTATTGTACATATATAGTACATACACTGGTTTTGGATTGATTTTTGACTGAAAAACACAACTAACAATTTCTCAAGATTTTCTACCGTCGTGGATTGCCTGTTGTCTGCAAGGGTGTTTTGAAAGCAGAAAATGAGCATTCAACATCCCATGAGGTAATTGGACAACATTTTAGTGCACAGACTTGAGAATTTGTTAGTTCCAAGTTCATGCAATCAATATTTTCCTGGCACATGACCTTCAAAGACTTTGAGGATTGGGGCATACCCCAGGGTTCTCTTTAAGCACCATATCTAATTTTCCTTTGACAGTCTCTCCAGTGGGCTTCCTGTGCTTGGGAAATATATGTTCTTTGTGATTCTACCATTTTTATTGATTCATTGATGGCATTCCACTGGTTTCTAGATTTACAAGGAACTCAGAAGGATTTGCAAGTTAATTTCAACATACAACAGCTGTTCTCTTATTCTGCTATTGTTGCTTTATGACCTTTGTGACCTTTCGTGTTCAAGCATTGGTTAATTTGACATTTTTTGAGCAGGATACCTGAAAACATTTTATATTGTGTAAGAAATCTTGTTTCGATGTGTAATTCTATTAGTTATTTTACAAAATTTGGAAGATAAATTTCATGTAAGGGTCTACATTAAATATTTTCCCCAAGGTTATTTACATTGTAGAGCATTTTAAAAATTCTTATTTTTTTAACTCTAAAATCTTTTCTCTTTTTGAATTTGAAAATATATTTGGTGTTTTATATTGCGCTTACCGTATTAACAATGGGAGATATTGTCTATTTATTAATTTTATTAGGATTTAACAATCGAGATTTAAACGATATATGTGCACAAGAATATAAATATTTTGAAATCGCGCCACAATTTGTGATAGAAGAAGGGTTAAACAAATCCTGGTCTCCATATGGCATCTAAAATGTTGTATCTAACTCAAATTTTTAAATAGTATTATCTCTACATTATACAGACACAGAAAAAAACGGGCCAAAATTCCAGATACAACACTGTGACCATATGCAGTTCTTTGGATCGCCTGTAGTTAGGCAATATGGGAACACATGTTTAAACCTTCTTGCCTACATACAAGGCGATTCTCGACTAAGAGTCGGTCCATATTTTGTTCCTAGTACTGCACATTTGAAATGAATTGTTTGGGAAAAAAACCGTTTCCAAGAAAATAAGTTTTAACATATTCAATTTTATTACTTTCACATTTGTGCAAGTTTCTTTCCCGTTTCCGATTGACATAACCTTTGCATTCTTAACTATCAAAATACAAATTATAATATTTAAATAAATAGGTACTTACTTGTTTTTCACAAAAATCGCAGAACACGATCGTTCCGTCTGTTCTCAAGCCTTTTTTCTATGTTTCAGGGTGCTCTGGAACGATGATTTTGTAGGAGACTCGAGAATTCACACAAACCACACAGAATTGTTAAGCTTTCTCTCTCAAGTGAGAATATTTGTATCTCAATCGAGAACAAACGTCTATGTTAAGTTTCTCACGTTTTGAGAAAAACGGCATCATAGTTGATTGTTGTCGGCAGAGTGAATACACTTCATAAATGAGGCTACAATAGACTTTTGTTTGTTTACAGAAAATAACTGAAAAAAAAAAACATTCCAAGTTTGCATACCGGTATATGACGATTTGCGCAACAAAATCCTGTGTGTAAAATAAACCATTAGGGGAGAGTTGCGTAATTTGCACCGTTGCCTAAATTGTACCACCGTCTTGAAAATTAGTTCCTTGATAAGACGTGTTGCCATATACGTCAAACATTGCGAACTACATCTATAAACATGCCATTTTATGAGAGACGAAGCGTGTGGGTTGTGTTGTGCAGACGTGAAGTGAAAAAACTTGTTTTAGGTAGTTTCAATCTAGTTTTTGCGCTACATGGCTACAACAATTACTTCCCAAAGGTAAGTGAAAATCCACAATTCTATATATTATTTAAAACTACAGTTATATATTGTAATTATCATTAAGTTACAGACTTCTGTTAGAAGCCGTTAAGCAGCAAGAATTTAACAAAGAAAACATTGCGAGGTTGCGTATTTTGTACCGGATTCAGTTGCCTATAATGTACCGGTACATTATAGGGAATTTTCATTATAAATGTTTCAAATTATAGTGACGTATGAAGAAAAACATACATAGGCCTAATTTAAATCAGCAATTATAATGTATTTACTTCTAATCATTTCAATATGAATATAATACTGTAATATTATTTTTAGGAAATAAAACACATTCAATTCTGAATTTAAAATTAGTCTTATCAGACTTTCATTACATATAATAAACATTACCGTGACATAAAAATAGCATAGCCTAAACACACTAAATTATGCACTTAGAATTTAATCGAATAATTTCCACATTTCATAATCTGGCGTTTTTTAATTTCTTCACCTGTAACAAATTATAATTGCATTTTACATTAATTTCAGAATGGCAAACAAGCTTCAATACGGGACATGGTCACAGGATGCACTAAGTCCTGCTGTTGCTGCATATATGAATGGCGATCATGGAATAAATGAATGTGCCCGAATGTACAATGTGCCTAAGCCTACAATAATAAGAATGCGAAAAACGAAAACGTAGTTGCTAATGGAGATGTGAAATCGTTTGGAAGAACCACAGTATTTTCGGCAGAAATTGAAAATGAACTTGAAAATCACATTCTGAAGTTTGAAGAAATGATATTTGGATTAACTCCAACAAATGTTGGGAAACTTGCTTTTGATATAGGTAAAAGCACCAGTCTTTGACACTTTAGTGATGAAATTTCTGTATTTTGCGTATAGTTATAAAACGAAATAATTAAACTAAACAGTATCATTACACACTAATTGTTTCAGGCTTTATGAGTGCCATATGGTAGTTTTAATTATTAATAGTCTTTATTAATGAAGCAATAATTTTTTTTGTAACACATGTTTATTGTACCAGTCATAGACACTCAAGATTTTAGCATGTACCAGTCTTTGACAGTGTCCATGTACCAGTCATTGACATTTATGTTAAATCACTTTATAATATATTAAACTTAGAAGAAGGTGATATAATGATAAAATGTTAATTAACAGAATTGTTTAACACTTAATTTTGTACTTTATACCTTCGTTGGTGACTGACTTCACTTTCATTCAAGGTGCAAATTGAAAAATAAACATATGGAAATGCGCCAATAGACAGTCAGTATGAAAAATCAATAATAAACAACTACAATAATCATCAACTTAACACAAACAAAAATATAAATACTTCTACACACATTCTTTCTTTTTATAGTCATAGGATAAACATGAAAATATGAAGACTTATTACTGAGGGGCTGGCTGACATTAGACATAGTTACCCTACACTGAAATACATACATAAAACTTGTGTTTAGGCTTTTTCGAAAATGTTCACAGGCTTAGAAAATTCATATTTTAATCTTGCTCCAGTGCGCAAGAGAATTGGTGAAGGTAGTTTTCCAATGACCGATGTCATTTTTACTACAGACACATCTTCTTCATCCATCTTAAAGATTCTTTTGTCATCGCTGATACATTTCATTGACATTACTTCCACTTCATTGTCATTGGGATATATCTCCTGCACCACACATGCATATCGATACACAGTAGAATTCCGTTTGCCACCACAAAACTTGACCAATACATAATCGCCAACATTAGGTGTTTCTTCCTCCGACTCTTCTACTAGTTCAATATCATCTAAGCTGTCCTCACTCTCAATGCACTCCTCTGAACTTTCTGAACTGCTGGGCTCAAATTTTGCTTTCTTCAATGATTTCACCTTTAGTTCCCTCTTTTCTAATCTTGCTTTCGACCTTTCTTCCTTCTCTAGCTGTTTCCTTACTTTCTCTTCTTCTTTCTTCATGTGATATTTCTGCCAAGCCTCAGAAGTTACTACAGAAGGTATTTTTTCCTTATTCTTTCGTTTTTTAGTGATTGTTGGCTGAGGCCAAAACAATACGTTTTTAAATGGTGAAGGAACATTTGACATCAGGGTAGGTTGTTTTGAGGATGTAGGCCTACTTGGTGGTGTCATGAGAACAGCCAAATCAGACTGTGTTGAGTTTGAAAGTGTTGGATGAGGACTTACAGATACATTTGATGAGGAAGATTTGTGAGGCGTGGTGTTTGTGAACTTACTTGGTGAAGACGGCAATGATTCAGATTCATTTTGTTGTGTTATGACCTGTTTGTTTGATTGTCACTGTCTAATTGTTGTGTCATAGTTTTCCAGAGTAGGAAAAGTGAAGTATCTTCAATACGTCCAGTCCAATCATGTTTGTCATAACTGTTTCTGAACTCAGCCATTTTATCTTCGGGTATGTTACTTTCCAAAAATGACAGCCAATCTTTTAGATTAAATTCACTTCTGCAGGCAGAAACTACAGGCACTGAAACTTCACAATCTTTGGGTGCAATTTTGTTGAAATTTACATTTGCAACACTAAAAGGACAGAGCCCACAACTTTTGAAGCCATTCTGAATGGATTGCTCGGTAATGCATTGTATTGCTTCAGACATGACAGGTCCAAAATTTTCTTTCTTTAGTTTATTTCCGTAATTTGCTAGACGCCATTTCTTAACAGATACCTTCCATTTCTTTTTCGGTGGACCAAATACTGCTACGTCCATTGGCTGCAGTAAATGTGTCGAATTTGGAAATAGTGCAATTAATTCAATTCCATTCTCAGAACAAATCTGAGACAAATTGAGTGTCATATGAGACACATGGCCATCAATGAAAAATATTATGGGTCTCTGGATTTCTTCCTGAATTAACCATGGATAGAAGACATTAGTCATATATTCATAGAAAGTAGGACCACACATCCATCCACTTTCAGATCGTCCAATCCCCCACGTTGTAGGTATACTATTTGCTATTAAGCTGGGTATTCTGGCATATGAAAAGACTACCATAGGAGGAGCAAGCTTGCCAGCAGCATTAGCAGTCATGAGAACTGTAAGATTTTCTTTCTCATCATTCCCAATACTGTAGACAACTTTACTCCCTTTTTTCGTAATCACTTTTCCCCCCTTAGGCTGCAGGAAAAATGCACTTTCATCTGCATTAAATACCCTATTTGGATCATTTGTAATGTCCAAGATGCTTTTGTCCCTAAGATATTTATGAACTTCTGAAAACCAATTGCGAACTTGTTCTTCTGTTACATTTGCTCTAGCAGTCGTCAAATTTTGTGCCACACGCTCACTTAATTCAGGATGTCTTTTTAAAAATGATGTGTACCATTTCCTGCCTGGCCTTCCATCGGTGAATGGATTTGCTCTTTTCATTTGTTTCAAAATTTGTTCAACACTATCCAACAAAAGTTCTTTTGTTACTGGATACTGTAGACATGCTGTTGACAAAAGCCACTGGACTAAAATCTTCTCCTCATCATCACTCAAAACAGTGGCAGGTCCAAATCTACAAACTTTTGGACTCTTCCCGCTCGTTTTATAATATAGTGTAACCCTAGGCACACCAAACTTTTTGGCTGCAGTAGCTGTAGGCATGCCTTCCTCCACAGCTTCTATGGCCTTAGCCATTTGATCAGAGATATAGTTTCGCTTACAAGCCATACCTGAAACATGATGTTCCAAATATTGACAGTTGGTGTTCCAGTGATTGACACCATGTCGAAGATTGGTAAAATTGGTTGTATAGTAATATTTTCAAGATACACGTCCAAAACATTTTCATTCTGTTCAATTTAGGAATAATTAATGACAATTAAGTTAATAATCTTTGTACCAATCATTGACAAGGGTGTGTCTAAAACTGGTACATCACATAATTTAATGTACCAATAATTGACACCACTACCATAAATCATTGATTTAGGTTAGGATTAAGTTTGACCAAACATATCCATTCCTTTATCATCACAGGTCAGCCCTTCATAATAATATTTATCGATTAAAATATATAATTGTTGTTAATAACATACAAAATAATATCTTACCTTAAAGGTTGTAGCAAGGAAAATTAGGAAAATCTTACGAACTTATGCTGCAACAATTTCGCAAAAATTTTCCCGCCAAACCAATTGAGAGTTGAGCTTGAACTGTTCACCATTACTGCCACATGAAGTAAACTTAATTTACCCATATTCACAGAGGATAAAATAAAATAATTTCTCTTAATATTTCGTGAAGTTTACGTAAGTGTCAATGACTGGGTCACAGTCAAAGACTGGTGCTTCTCAGAAAAATGGACTGCCACATAATTTCAATCAGTAAAAAAATTCTTCTGTACTAACTGCAAGTGAAAATAAATAAAATTGTTTGTACATCAAAATGTATGTGGTACAATTTAGGAACCCAATGGTACAATTTATGAAACCAGTTGCCTAATTTGTACTCATTGCAGACATTTAGAAAACTGAACCTAATGAAGTTATGTTAACTTCAAATAAACTTTTCTTTTTAGGAAATTCCTCCCAACTTACTAGGAATTAAGCTGCCGCTATTGAAATAATTCAACAGTTGTCAGTTAAAATTAGAAAAAATAAAATGTGTAAAATGGTACACATTGGGCAACTCTCCCCTATATGCAGAAACACCCAAAATACGCAAAAAATGTGCAATATTAACTCTGCATATTGGTAATCACAGATGTTCAAAACGTATATAAAACTGAATAATTACGAGGGAAAAATTGTTCCGGGGCCGGGTATCGAACCCGGGACCTTTGGTTAAACGTACCAACGCTTTCCCACTGAGCTATCCGGGAACTCTAACCGACACCGATCCAATTTTTCCTTCTGTATCCACAGACCTCAAAGTGGGCTGACAACCGTCAAGCAACCAACATTTGAGTGCACACTAACTCTGTGTGACTTAAATTGTGGTTTTCTGTTACGTACAGTGACGTGTATTATGCAAATTAACCTTTCAGGATACAGAAGGAAAAATTGGATCGGTGTCGGTTAGAGTTCCCGGATAGCTCAGTGGGAAAGCGTTGGTACGTTTAACCAAAGGTCCCGGGTTCGATACCCGGCCCCGGAACAATTTTTCCCTCGAAATTATTCAAATTAACTTTACAGGGAGTTATTCCTGAAAGCTTAATTTGTATATAAAACTGTTTTTGCATGAATTTAAAAGAGCCTGTTAAAATATGCATTTGCATATGAATCCTGGGCTTTTTTCATAAAAGTAATAAATTAATACTATTACTAACAGGTAATAACATTAACTAATATTATTACTGTTCTGTTTCATAAAAGTAATAGTAATATTTATTACTGTAAACGATCATAATATTACTGAAATAAATAATAATATTAGTAAAGTGTTTCATAAAGTAGCAAAGGTATTAAAATTTATTAATATTATTACCGTTAGTTTCATGAAGGTATTTTAACTACTATTTTCATTATTAGTAAAACGTAAATGCAGTTTAGGGATAGATTTTGAAGATAAAACAGTGGAAACATTTGAAATGGATAATTCTGACTCAAATAATGATGTCTCTTCAAGCTCTTTCCATTTCTTTTCACCATTTTAAGAAGTATCAGAGACAAAATGAATGACTAACTCTTCGTACTTACAAATGACTGTCACAGACGCCAATGTAGATGGACCAGGTTAAAATTGAAAGCCAACAAATCTACTGCATACTTATTATACTTAAAATGAGAAAAAAAACAGACTGATTTTTTATCTAATTGGGAAAGAGGAATAACTGGAAATGATGAAACCTAAATTAAATTACAGTATAGAACTATTATAAAGCAATTATGTTTTACATTATTTTATGTTGTCATTTGACTTAACATTTTTCCTTCCTGTGATTTTACCATTTTTTAAATTATAATAATTGTTCAGAAATATATGCCTAGTCCTATTGGTCACAACAAGTTTCTCCAATTGTCTTAACAGTAATTTTAAAAGAACATGGGATATCTACATCATAAAATATTATTAGTATTTTCTGTATTGACATGTTTTCTCAATATATATGACAACCTAACTCCACAAAATTGTGCATACTCTTCACTCATTAGCATTGTGGAGATCTTGGTGAGCCAAAGTAACTAATTGACAACTAAAAACGAGAGGATTTATTAATTTAGTCACTGATCTATGTTCTACATATCCACGAACGCCGGCTATTTTAAACTCCTCTATTGATCAACTAAAAGTAACTTACGAGATTTGTAGGATACCTTCAATTCCACATCACAATCTTTACCTAGAACATTATTTACATTTTGTACAGTCTGGCAACTTCTTGAGAGCACTACTTACAACATAATCAACAATAAGAAATTAAGACAATTTGAGTATTTTTATTCATTTCATTATAACATTAATCTTCTACAACACTTTCAAACTCCTCAATATTTTCTAGGAACGACTTCATCGCATAAGTACTTACGTCCTTATTCTATTACTGAATTATTTATTTTTAGTGCAAGGATCGTTTTTGTGTGTTTATTTATTTACTCTTGTACGGTACCAATATTATTTTTATTTTAAATTATATTTTATATACCGGTAAGTACTTGCGCAGTACTCCGAAGTATAACGAAACTTGAAATTGCGATAAGATGCTTTGCAAGGATTACTAAAACCTGTCGTTTAGCTGTCCTAAAGCAGCTGCAACATTGTCATCGAAGTTTTCACTGCTTAACTTTTTGATATGGTACCTTAGTTAACACCGTTCTGTGAGTGATGCATTGCTTTAGGATTTCGAATTTTGCATCAACAGAGACGTGAACAATTACGAATGACAAATGTCTCTTCACAATATTTTAAATTTATCAAATTGTTTCTTTTAAATAGATCAACTTTGAAACAAATTGCAGAAACAATAACTCCGAGTTTCAATTATTTAGAATCCTATCTGAAATAAATTGTCCCCCGAACATTTATACATATTACAATTTACTCTGTTGCTATTAAACACAGTACATCAAATCCTATTTTATTCAATATTTGTACAAGTTAACAGAAGATAATCAAATACTCTCTAATTGTTATAGAGTACTTGGGATAATATAAAAAGCTGCAAACCAATACTTGGTTATATTTGTCAGCCTTAACCTCAATCATTTATTTATGATGGCTGCAAATGATATAAACACACTATAACACTGTTTATTATGCATGACCAACCACGACTAAGGGTACTTACAAGACGGAGCCTGGTTGGTTACCGACTTGGTCGCTCGTATCCTAGTTGGTCGCTGGGCAGAAAGTCGCGGTGTACAAGACGGAGCCTCTTGGTTACCGAGTTGGTCGCTCGTAAGCTTGCTGGTCGCTGTGCAGAAAGTCGGGTTGATCAGAACGAAGCTTGTTTGTACCTGCCAATCAATGTAGCTGAACTTACTCTGCTTCTTCAAAATCGTTTTAAAAAACAATATCAATTTGTAAAAGTTCCAGGATGAATTGTATTGGTATTCAGGTTCTCCTAAACGTACCTTAGATATTTGGCATTTTCAATACGAAAATAACCACGTAAATAATTACACTTTTCTGGAAAGCGTCATAATAAAACCCTTTCAATAAATCCCATATAGTTCATTCTGATACACATAGAGCATTGATAAAATATCATGTATTAATTGCCAAAAGGTCAGTACCGGTAATTATATTGTTTCTAAAATCGTCACTTTCTATAAAATATCAATTATTCATTTACAAAATTACTTATTATTGGTATTCATTTCACACCACCTGATTCTAATGCCGAGCTCAAGAAGGCATGAGGCTCTATCTCTATGCCCCCAAGTGCCTTTATGGCATGTCAAGGAGCTACCTTTACCTTTATTAGTATCCATTTAAACTCCTACTTCATCTCACAATTTCACAATAAGATATGGGCTTTGGTGGTCGGGTTGAGCCTGAATTTTAAACATTTATTATCCTACCAAAAAATTGTTTTTAGAATTTAAAGTCTTGAAAATGCATCAGATTTATATCAATGCATTATTAAATTTTATATATAAAAATCACACATATTTCAGATCATATACTCACAAACACAAAACCAAAGATATTTATACAATACGTTTGTTTAAACCCAAGTCTTTAACGAGCACTGCTTTCAACCATAGTACTAATATCGGCCCTAGAATTGATTACAAATTACACTAGCCTGCGAATTTCAACTTTGTGTTTGTTGCCTAAACTAAGTAATGTGATTTTATATAATGTCGATGTGCTGAATCCGAATTTTCAATCCGTTTGCTTCTATCACGTCAGGTTTGTTTGCAAAATCACTTTAAATGTGTTTTATAATTACGTGAATTTCATGACAAACTTTTTCATTTCACTTTTTTATTTCAAATCAAAAACAATATTTAAAAGACACAACTTGCTGAAATTATGTGTATGGTTGTTCATACATGTCACTAGAGTGTTTTTGTTTTGTTTTGTCTTGTTTACTTCACTATTGGATGTATAAATTAGCACAATATATCACACAAAAAATTACACCATTTGCTTCTTAGTTGAGAAAGCCCTCCTGTTCCTCTTTCTTTTATGTTTCTCTTCAGGTATTTCACGCTTTAACATCCAACAATAATCACCAAGCATACTGATGCTCCCGCGTCGCTGGTACCTTCTTTCGAACTCCTGCAGATCTTTGTGAAATCGTCCATCTTACTCTTAGCTGAAAAATTCTAGATTTTCGGCGAAATAATCAATTTGCTTCAGATAGTAGTGGAAATTTCTCACATATATACTTAAAACAGCCTCCTTCCTTATTTAAAGCTTTTACAAGCTGTTTCATTAAGCCAAGCTTGATATGGAGAGATGGCAGCACAACTTTAGAAGAACTCACGTGGCTTTGGCGCACAACATTCTTACAACCGACTTCCAAACTTTGTCGAGGTGGCCAGTCTTTCATAGTCCAGTGATCAACACGTGCCCTACTATCCCACAGGCAAAGAATGCATGGAAATTTGGTAAAACAGATTGTTGACCCAGCAACATAGTAAGAACTTTGAAATCATCACAAACTTGCCAGTTGTGTTCCTATAGTCTAGTCGCAATAACATCAGTTGCAAATTTGTGTATGATTTTTGAGGATCACTGAATAGGCAACGGGCACTGAACCAAAAATGTTTCCGTTATGAAGGAGGAAATCCTTTAAACTTGGCTTGGAAGCATTAATGAACAGTCTCCATTCACTTAGGTCATAGTTTGGAAGTCCAAGTTTTAGCATAAATTCTTTTACATTACTGCAATATACAAGATTATCATCTTCGGAGAAAAAGTTTTTAAAACCTATTTCACGTTGTCAGTACCAATAGAATGATGTTTGTTTAATATTTTCTGATCGCACAGGGATTGGTACATTAAGCACAGGTAAAATGGCTGACCGAACAACTGAATACACGATTTGATGTTTATGTTTTGAATCGTACCCCTTCACATCACACAAACAGAAGTAGCAGTCATTACTATGGTTCGACTGCTCTCTCCAAACCATAGGTACTCCAAAAGATAGCAACGGTTTTCTCCAATCGATCAAATGACGGAAGTTCTTCAGTGCATACTCTACATACTTTGTGTGGTGCCCAAGCTTTACTTTGGTCTCCAAGTTTGATTTCAAAATAGGCATGGCATGACTTTTTCATAAAATCTGTAATATTGCACCTCTGTTTAGGCAATGTGTATATCCTACATAAGTTATATAACAAAAGTGGTCTGGATTATTTAGACATTCTGGATGCAACATGGTAAATACTTTCTTACTGAACTAAAAACTTTCAATATTCTACTCCACAATAAAGCTTCAAACTGATTTCGTTTCGTTTCCAGATGAAACGCAGACTAATGAAATGTGAGAGAAACTAGACGAGTTGAGTTCAGTCTGTCACCAAGGAGTGGCTGACATTTCTATCTTTCACAAATAAAAATAATGACAAGGCTGCACGTTATTTCGCCCTAACTTCCTTATGTGTTTGCACCCCCTATCTGCTAAGAAACATCCAGTGTCCTTGGATTTCAATATAAACACCTTAAAATATGTTGAATACATTTGGTTTTCATATCCTAACATACTAAACCTACATATGTTAAAGTATTACAGTTTAAATAATTACGCCATAAATTGCCGTAATATATTATAAGAAAATTAAAATAACAAAAAAATGGTACGTGATAGGAACTTTTTGGCTTTGAATTTGATTTCAGCATGCTAAAAATACCCTAAAAACATTAAAATTTTGGAGGCAGGAATTTCATCGCAGACTAGTGTTATTAAAGAAATGTGCACATCTATTTACCTCCAATAGTTTGAAATTTAAAAATATATGCAAGCAATTTGTTATGAATAATGGTTAATTTTTATATGTTATTATACTGTAATTTATGCCTCTACATTTATTATGTATCGAATCCTTCGCTGAATACCAGAACACTCTCTTTCACATCTGCATGGTTTGTTTACACTTCCAATATTTCTGAAGATATTAATCACAAGTCTGGTCGTATTCTGGGATGAAACTCTTCTACCTGGAAAGAGTCCAGCAAATAGGTAACTTACATTTCTCCAAGAATTGCTTCCATGCAGTTTAAGAAGTAAAATCTTTTTTTCTCTAGTATTGTTTTAATATTAATGCCATCAAACAGAATTTCAGTTGGTAATAATCAGTAGATAGTCTTCTTTTCTACAAGATATACTAATTTATTACACATGGACAGCAACCTGAAATGGAACTTTCATTTACATACGTTTTTTGTGGCAATGATAGTTTGAAATACATACAGTGTATATATATTTTTTTTATTGGGTTATTTTACGACGCTATATCAACATCTAGGTTATTTAGCGTCTGAATGAAATGAAGGTGATAATGCCGGTGAAATGAGTCCGGGATCCAGCACCGAAAGTTACCCAGCAGTTGCTCTATGGGTTGAGGGAAAACGTCGGAAAAAACCTCAACCAGGTAACTTGCCCCGACCGGGATTCGAACCCGGGCCACCTGGTTTCGGTTTATTAATGCAAACTCAGAGGAAAAATTCCGACAATATTCGTCTCTCAGAAACTGCTTACCTCAAACACGATAATACCGTTATGTTGTAACTGCAAAGCAGGGAACAGGTATAGCATTGGGCAAATCTTTGCACAAACATTTCAGAAAGAAATTAAGATATGAAGACAGTGACCTGGGCTAGCCCTATTGAAAGTTGAAACAATGTGAAACGCTTATTAAGTTTGTCAACTCGTCTTCCTAGCATATGAAATAGCCTACATACTTTTCTGGAATTCGCTCCCCTCATCACTTAGCCATGGCTGCACTGTGTGGAAGTGAGAGAGTAAACTTACTTCGTCTCTTTCTAAAATTTTGTAACCCGATTACAGTAGCGACCAGTCTGCTGTTCTGTTGCAGTTTCTTTACTAAGTTTCCGGATAAAGCTTGTGTGTTTAGTTTGCTAAAGAAAAAAATCAGGTTTCGTGTTCTGTGAAAAAAGTGAAAACTCCATTATGTCATAGGCCTGTGAGAATTTGAGAAATAAACTCGACGAAACATTTAGATTTAAATTGAACGATCGTGGAGAAGTGCTTGACATAAAAAAAATTCGTGTTTAGTGATGCAGGAAACATTGTTACTAAACGTAGAGCAGTACTTAATTCGAAGCATGTGAATGCACTCACATGTTTATAATCATGGATGAAGCAGTTTTGTTTAGGTGCGTCTTCATATTTTTTTATTTGTGTTTGTCTCAAAAATTCCCGGAGAATTGACACATTAAATTATAAAGCAGGGTGGACACAGAATCAGACGCGGCGCGGCGCGACGCGACATTTTGTCTCGTGGTACTTGTCTCCCATTGATTTCTTATGATGCGATGCACACAGAATCAGACGCGGCGCGACGGTCGCGAGCAGACACAAGGAGACACGAAGAGACAACATCGAATGACTGCTTGAAGTTCGTCGCGAGGAGACTGTCTGATAGCTGCAGTGTACTGCGCATGCGTTAGTAGTGGCTATGATTGCACGCTTTCATTATCTATGTACAAAAAATACTATTGTTGTGTAGTGCACATTATTCATAATGGTGCTCTATGCGGATAAATTAGTTGATTTATACTACAGGAAAAATACGTTCTGTACAATCTTTGAAACAATATCACGAGAATAATGTGGTTTCTGAAAATATGTGAAAAATTGCAAATGAGATGAAAGCACTAGGTGAATAATAATTTATAATAATGACACTGCGTAACAAATGTTAACATTTTTTTGCGCTAGGCATGTCATATATGCTTTCTATATAATTTGAGCCTCCTGAATACGAATATGACAATAAACATAGTTGTTGGTTACGGTTTTTGAGAAATTTTGGAATTTATATCTATTCAAAATATTGCTTTATATAATGACAATAAGGTTAAATATTCACTGTTCAGAAGATTACAACTTTCTTTTTCTGCATTTTCTTTTACACTGGGCATCAGGTACATCACGAGCTAAAGTCCAACAATAGTCTGCTAGCATATTGGTACTCCATTGTCCTTGGTATCTTTTTTCCATAGTTGAAATTTCTTGATGGAAGCACTTATCATGCTCATCACTGAAATCGCACAATTCTCGGAACAAAAAAGTCAAGATGTGAGTGAAGGAAGAGAATTTTCAGGGAAATTTTACAACCTCTAGTTTAATACGCCAACAGTAAATTTTTCACTAGTTCTTCATAGTTCTCACTTCTACAGTTATCCAGAAAATTAATTCAGCCTCCTTGAATGCAATCCAGACGGCTGTCTCTTTTCCTTCCAGCAAAGATTCGAAGTGATTGTCCATTATTTCTCTAATTTGTGGTCTATTGAGAACTCCCTATTTTATTTTTGAATCACTAATAGCAGGAAATGTTAAGGAATGCGCGCTGGTCCGAGTCCTCATGGGGGAAGAAATTTTCTCATGAAATTTCCGCCAGTGTATGGGACCGGTGCCCACCTAGCATCGTGATGCACTTGGGTGCTACGATAGGTAGCGAAAGCCGGTTGCGAAAGCCAGATATAACGACTGGAGGGATCATCGTGCTAACCACACGATACCTCCATTCTAGTTGGATGACCGTCCACCTCTGTTTTGGCATGTGGACGTGAAGCCAGCAGCCAGCTGGTCGGTCTGGGCTCTTCACGGGGTGTAGCGCCACGGATTATTAATAGCAGGAAATTTTTCCTGGATATTTTTAAATGCTTGAGTTTTATCATTTATCCCTTTAACAAAATTCTTCATTAACCCTAACTTATTGTGTAAAAGGGGTAAAATTACTTCTCTTTGAGGTACAAGGGGTTGATGTATAATATTTTTCTTCCTTGGCTCTAGTGATTGTCGTTTTATTTTATAATGCTTATCTCGAGCACGAGTCCACACCTGTGGAGTAACGGTCAGCGCGTCTGGCCGCGAAACCAGGTGGCCCGGGTTCGAATCCCGGTCGGGGCAAGTTACCTGATTGAGGTTTTTCCGGAGTTTTCCCTCAACCCAATACGAGCAAATGCTGGTGAAGGTGATAATGCCGGTGAAATGAGTCCTGGGTCCAACACCGAAAGCTACCCACATTGGGTATTGGGTTGAGGGAAACCCCCGGAAAAACCTCAACCGGTAACTTGCCCCGACCGGGATTCGAACCCGTGCCACCTGGTTTCGTGGCCAGAAGCGCTGACCGTTACTCCACAGGTGTGGACGAAGTGGAGATTCAAAGGATAGAAATAAGCCTACTGAATATAGTTCTCAGTATGGTAAATAAACATCATCATCAATAACTTCAAGGTTTAGGCCGATGGCCTGTTCCGCCTCCAGAATTTTATCCATCAAACTGGTCTCTCCAACGTCTCTTTGGTCTTCCCACTCGTCTTCTTCGTGTAGGTCAATAACACCATGTTCTGAAAGGTATCCTGTCGTTGGGCATTCTTGTTATATGGTCGTACCAATTATTTCTATATTTTTCATTTATAGTTATTACACTCTCGATATTCAGTTCTCGACGTATATCTTCGTTTCTCTTATGGTCCTGTAGTCTAAATCCTGCTAGTGGCCTTAAGAGTCTCATCTCAGTGGCCTCAATTCGTCTCTGTTGGGCTCTAGTCAGAATCCACGTTTCTGAACCATATAACAATGTCGGAATTGCCAGTGTCTTGTAAAATTTGAGTACAGTTTTTCTGTCGACTTTATTTATGAGTGTACGTTTAATTGTACCAATAAGTCTTAAAAATTTATTTAACTTGTTTTCTACGTCTGTGGAGGATATGTAAGAGAGATCGCATCCAAGGTAAGTAAAAGAATTTATTGTTCAATCATCTTATCCTCTATTACAATTTTAGTTCTTATTGTATTATTTCCGCAGAAGCCAAATACTTTAGTTTTCCTGTGTGATATTTTTAGATTGTAGTTATTAGCAACAATTCTCAACAGATGGACTGCTCTCTGTAGGTTGTCTTCAGAATCAGCCAACACCAACTGGTCGTCTGCGAAAAGTAAGTAATCTAAAATGATATTATCTATAAAATAATGTGTTTTTAAATTGTTCTGCCATTCTCTTACGACTCCGTCTAGGTACAAATTAAAAAGAGTAGGTGATAAGGGACACCCTTGTCTGACCCCTTGGTTAACTTCTCGCAAGTTGGTGGTAATCTTGTTGATATTCATTTTGATTTTTGTACATACTTTGTATCACTCTTATTAGATGCTCAGGAATCCTTTCTTTTTTAATATCATCCACAATTTTGTTCTGCTAATCATATCAAATGCTTTCTCAAAGTCTATGAAAGCCATATATGTGGGAATATTAAATTCGACATGTTTTTCTATAATGTGCGTTATGGCGAAGATATTATCAATACATGATCTGTTTTTGCGGAACCCACTCTGTTCTTCTGCTAATAGCACTTCTGCAATTTTGTTTAGTCTTTGAGAGATAATCTTGGCATATATTTTATAGCCTGAGTTAAGAAGGCTAATCCCTCTGTAATTTTCACAATTCTTCATGTTCCCTTTTTTAAAAATGGGAGTGATTAGTGCTATATTCCATTCTTCTGGTATGTGACCAAACTTCCAACATATATTTAAAAAACTTAAAAATCTTTGTAAAAAGCATTGTGGCGCATATTTAAACAATTCCAGATTTAAACCATCTGATCCCGGCGATTTTCTATTTCTGGTTGTTTGGAGAGCATTATTCAATTCATCTATTGAAATTGGGTCCACATATTCATTGTATGTAGCCGTTTGTATGTTTTCTTCATCATCCTTACTAGTCCATAAATATTGGTAAAAATCTAGCCATTGTATCTCAGAATTTATAAACATTATCAATGAATTTATGTGCATAATATTTTGTTAAGTATGTGTTAGTTTATTTTGATACCGTAATTGTGTTCTTTAATATACACTCACCGGCAAAAAAAATCGGGCCGACTACATTTCATTTAAAATTTTTGATAATTGTAGGATTTTTTAAATAATTGTAGATGTGCTGAGGTTCATTTATTTATTCATTTATTTTGTGATACGTAACAATGTAATACTGAATATGTAATAGCCAACAATGATCTGAAAAGGAGATTCGTTCTTCTTGCTATATTGTGTCTAAACTTCTCGGACTCATTTCAAGCTATGCTGAAGAAGTCTATAGACTGGTAAGCTCTCTTGAGGCAGTATTGGAGTACTTCATTGTATACAAATGTCACTAAGTCCTACCGATTCAGCAAAGTGGTTGCATTGATAGAAGATGGGAATAGTCAGCGTTATGTGGCTGCAGTTCTTGGGACCAGAAGAGCCTTCCAGAAAATAAGACAAGTTAACGTGAGTGAGAGAACTGTAAGCAGACGTCTGGATGAATGTGGGCTGAATTCCAGAAGAACCAGCTAAAGGCCCAGAATTGCTCCAGCAACATCGTTGAACATTTGGAAGAAAATTGAAACAATTTATAAGTTTTTACACCTTTTAATTATATCCATTGTTTGGCGTTGAAAATAATAGCGCAAGTGATAATAAAAAAAGAGTTTTTTTTCTGGGAAGCAATGTTTTCTTCATTTCATAATGGATTTTCTGATTCTCACCTCATAAAAAAATTAAGCGGCCTGGTATTTTTGCCGGTGAGTGTAGTTGTTCATTATTGCAGAAAAATGACTTTCAGATTTCACTTGTTTATTGTGTGTTTATGCAATGTGTACTAATAAAAAGAATCCACGTACTTTTCATTTATTTTTAATATGTCTGTGCTAGATTATGTTTCTACCCTTAAATTAATTTCTCAATGTATTGATTTACGAATAATTATAGCTCCAGCTATAGTCCATTCATGCTTTCAAGCATGAATATATGAGTGTACCATAGTTGGGCAACTCAGAATACAACTATGTACCCATGCTTATTATTTTTTAACACTTGTAATTAAATAATTTCAAACACATATGTCAATATTTATTTAATATACACTTACAAGAGTCCGAAGCCAAAATTTCACTTAATCTGGATGAATAGTATTGAATATTCAAAGAAAAATGTGACAAATGTGGACCATAGTTAGGGGAAACTACGGTATTGTTTGTAATACAAAGATTACAGTATATACACATATACTACATTTTATACTTATGCTTATCACCAAACACAAATTAAATTTAACAATCGATTAAATTCAAATCTGTAATCGATTAAATATTTTGATCTATCGACATCACTAATATGTATTTTTTTTTCAATTGTAATATTTAAACCTTACTGTAAGAAGATAAATACATTACAAACTTGAAATTGAAGTTTCGTTACTAAACACGTATCAGCCCGAAAAGATTCCATGTCTCCCAACATAATAAGACACTAACAATTGGCGTTTTTGATCCACATAGTAAGACTCCCTGTCTATGACTGAACCCGAGCGCGAAGTGTTAGAAAGAACTCATTGTTCAGACCCTTCTGAAAATAGTTTGATGCTGTTAAAACAGTAAAAACTGTCTCTCACATTCTCCAAGTGTTAAATAACATGAATTCATATTCACCTATGACTAACTAAACAAATCGAAATTTGATTTCTGTCCACTTAAATTGGGAAAACTGCACACTGTGCGATGGTCGGAAACGAGAAAACTTCGAGAAAATCCTTAGAAATCGTGTTTTGTCCATCACAAATATGACTCCATCATCGGGATTCGAAAACGGGTCCACACATGCTCTCTAGAGCCCTGCCAATTAACCTACATATTTCTTGAATGTTTTTTTTATAAATATTTTTCATAATTATTTTGAGAGATATTTCACAGGAACAACTCGCTAATAATTACCAAAACATTAATTTAATTAGGTTAAATATTGCAAAATATCGAATATGATAACATAAACTACCAAGTTATTAAACATAAATAATAAGACCTATACTTAAATATTGGTAAGAATCAACGGTTTACGATACATCGTAATATATTTGCATTAAGAATTCCACAGGCACACATAGATACTTAGGTCATAGGCCTACTAATACCTTTCAGTTCTCTTCATCTGCTCGAAGTACCTTCTAAATCTTCACCACTTTTCACATCTTCACCATTAAGTTCACATAAAATCGATTCCAGACTTCTGTTCTTTGTTTCTGGTATCTTGAAAATCGTAAACACCGCACATGCTACACATACAAATGCAAACAACCAATAGCATCCATGCAAGCCCAGCAAGTCAATAATATTTACGTAAAATTTAGTAGAAATAAAAGCCGTTAACCACACCGTTATAGTTGTAACTGTGGTGGCAATTCCTCTTGCTTCTGGACCGAACATTTCTGACATTACAACATATGTCACAGATCCTAATCCTACAGCTAAAAAGAAAATGAATAAACCCACAAATAACACTGGAAGGAAACCCACAGATGTTAGATCGTAATTTTCATACTGAAGGAAACAATAAATACCGAGTCATCCCAAACAAATGGACATTATTACTTGGGTAGTAATAATCAAGAGTCGTCTTCCAACTATATCCAATAAGAAGGAAGATGATAATGAACCAATAACTTGTACAGTTCCGAGAATTACTGTGGCTGTGTTTGGTTCAACAGAGCCACCAGTCAGTTCAAAAGTACTGACGGCATAGTTTAGAATAGGATACATTCCAGAAAGTTGCATGGAAGCTCCAAGAACAATACATATTACTAGAGCACGTCTTGTACCTCGAGATGAAAGTAAACTCTTCATGGACGTGTTTACACTTTCACTTTTCTTCACAACTGCTATTAACTTCATCATCTCCAACTCAGCGGCTTGCACGTCTCCTCCACGTAACCATAACAACGATTCCATGGCCTCCTGAGATCTTCCATTTTTCATCAAATATAACGGCGATTCAGGCACCCAGTAATAACCGAATGCGAAAACTATTGGCGTAAATACGCAGATTGTAGCCATGTCTTTGATAGATATTAGTGGTCCAACTGCGTACATGATGATGAATGCTAAGTTTCCTAACGTCGCACGAATTGTTCCAAGAGCACCTCTGATGCTGTCTTCAGCAATTTCACCCACAAACAGAAAACAAGGACTGCACCAGAACATAAGCCCAAGGAGAATCTTGAGATATAGAAGAGATATAGAGACTCTGATAACACCATAAACAACCAGCTGACGATGAAAGGTATGACGACAGAGTATCCTGCGATCTTTCTTCCGTATTTATGAGACACATAAGATCGGAGAGGAAACGAGGGCGCCGAAAAACGCCAATGATCCCAGCCAGGCTTCTTCTTCCTCTGAAATGATTCTTCCATCAAGAAGTGGTTTCCCGGATTTCAGGAGTGGCAGTGATGGAGTTGGCCAGGCCAGTGCCATTCCATAATCTACTGATGATAAATTTACTGAAACAAAGGACAACACGCTGTTATTTATATTTTCATATTGTATTAAAGAACACTGCCGTGGAACCGATAATTGCTTTCAAGTCCCACTCTATTTGCATATTCACTAGAAACCATAGACTAGGAACTTCTTAACGAAAAGAAATAAATTACTGAATCCCGATGCCACACGGAATATTATTGCTCCTATTTTGAGACTGAAAACTTTTCATAATTGTCTTGCAGAGAATTATCACAGTTGTGATGTAGCGCATGAAGAAAGAAGAATCACTTCCAATGCAAAGCGACTCTGCTTATGACTTTGCACAGATAGCTCGGATTAAGTAGCTGTATCAAGATAGGCATCCTTGTTCCGTGCGTTTTGTTTACAAACATTAACTGCTGAGAAGAGCGCCCCCCACCCTCTAGTTAAAACATCAGTGAATGGAAATCATTAGTTAATGTTTGTAAAAAAAAAAACACATGGACCAAGGATGCCTATCCTGATACAGCTACTTTCTCCGAACCGTACTCATTAGATATCAAGCATACGAGTAGGTATATTACGTACTTCTCCCTAAAACAAATTTCCTGTATTTTCTTTCAGAAAATGCATAGAGTTTACTAAGGTTCCTCTTTAAAAGTAAACAAAGCTGTTCTTGGCGATCGAGTGACTACAATTATTCTTGATATAAGATCCGAGATGCATGGGTTGGAATTTGGTTTATGATATAAATGAATCTTCGGTACTTGTACTTTATTACTCTCTGATTTTTCTACTCCTACTCATTCGCATGAAATGTTTTAATTAGAGGTAGGAAGTTCGTACCAAACATAGATTTCAGGTTATGTACAGCCACTCATATAGATCATCTCATTAGTTGTCTCCTGGGTATATTGTAGAGTCTACTCGGTTCACATAAAAAAAACTCACAGTATATCCACAACAGTGGATGAATAAGTTTCGTAAATAGCCTATAATACAGCAATATGAACAGTAGAGAAGCAGTTCCATTATGTACTAACGTTTGCAGTAGAGTTGTGCAGTTTCAGTGAGTAATTTTTAACATGGCAGAATTTAAATCTTTCAATCGCACGAAGTTGAATGCAATATTTCAAGATTTACTGGTAATTATACAAGCCTATCAGCAAATGAAGGTACATTTTACGTGGAAATTATGTAATGTGTATACATAATGTAAAGAACGAATATTATTTCAGGGACGCCGTGCTACGAAATATCTATATGGAATATTTTTCTTTGCAGGGGGGATATAACAATCAAAAGAAATATTCTACTTCAAGTTTGACTCAAAACAGACATAATTTTTTTGCTTTCTCGACCTATGTATGACGTTGGTATGTTTCAATATCCATTCAAACAATTTCCAGAAATATACAAATGACTGACGCCGAGAGATGTGGAAGAATAATATTGTTGTTCAAATATACATACCAATCCTCAGAAGTCCCAATATTCATGAAAGCAAATAATGAAAAGTGTTCTTGGAACGAATTGTGATGTGTCATATACAAAATGCACTATTATATTCACAAAGCTGTTGTTCACTTGATGATACAGTAAGGAATATTGTACCATATTTCAGATTTTCCCTAGTTACGTCGTGTGACGTTGAATGAACTTTTTCAGGGTACATATAGTAAATTGTTTTTATGAATACAGAAAAGTATATTTTTGATAAACTGAAAATGTAAATTATTATTATTAATTGTAACAAAGCTAGACACATATTATTACGTATTTTGTTTGTCATTTTTATATGTATGGGTGAATGATTTTATAATGAAAATTATGAAAAATTTAATAGCCAAGCATTGATGTTTTACACAATGTTAATTGTTCGTTTTGTTTCTGATCCTAAAGACCGTGAATAATTGGCACAAAGATAAGTTTGGTTACCATGCGACTGTATATGTTTGTTTTGCTGGTTTGTTGACGTTGAAAGCTGCGTCACTACAGTTCATTCGGTAACATATAGTCCAAGTTCACACAACTCAACAGTTTTGGTACGAACTTCTTACCTCTATTCATAACCAATAAATACTAGGTCAAGTGCAATGAAGTATATAATGTACTGTATTATGCGTTTCGGTACACGAACAAATACTATAAGCTATAAGGACTTACAAGTGCATTACTTACAAAATATCGAAGAGATTTTTTCAGATTTGTTGAGCAAATTACTGTACATTTCCATTCCATTATCAGTTCTGTTTATTTTAATTTATATTTTTAATTATAACTTGTCAAATGTTTGCATCCGTAACAAAATTTTCAGTTGTCTTCGATTTCTTAGAATAGTTCAGTAATTTCACTTCTGACGCTCTAATTCAGTCACCGTCAGATAGCACGATTCTGGGTAATGGGCACGTTTGTGAAAGTTGCGAATAAAACCGATCATTTCCACCGAAAACAAAAAATGAGTTTTTCACGTTTTCGGTATGTTCAGAGAGGCATCTTTCTGAATATATTACTGTTTTTATTCTGACTCGGTCATTTTTATGAGAAAAGCATTGTAAAATCAGTATTTTCAATCAAAACCGGATAATTCCATATCATACTAATGCCAATATTTTCATTGTGTGTTTTTTTTATCAAAGACGGACATTTCCAACACATTGTATGTGTTGCAATTACCAATCCATTCAAAATTGGTAATTTCCACTTCCATTTGCAAGAGTGATAATATCTTAAGTTATTGCTTATTGAAATTATTGTAAAAGTTATTCATTATATTCAAAATATATTCATTTTTCCATGATACAGTAGAATGAAAGTCAAGGATGTCTATGGAGATAAGCTATTCAATTTATATTTTTATTTTCATGCAATATGCATTCACATAGTTAAGCTGAATGTATTTTTAATTGAAAATTATTGTAAAAGTGTTACGGTACGGGTGATTATGTAGTAAGCACCCAGCAGGCACAATATAGGTCCTTGGCACATATTTTTCCATTAGAGTGTAAAGGGACTCACAATGTGCTATTCATAAGAAAACTTTCAAAACTTAATTAAAACATATGTATATATTTAGTAATGTAAGCCTGTGTTCTCTGGACCCCTATTGCTGGAAGATTGTCTGGCCTATGCTTACTACATAATCACCATGTACACCATGATACGGTTAATGTTAGTGGCGTGTATGTTTTACTATTATAAATGTCATAGATTTTTTCCCAACAGAAGTGAACGTTTCCGTCACATTTCCAAACAAAACCGGACATTTCTACAAGATTTTTGTCTATAAAATACACAGAAAATAACTAAAATCATGATCATTAACATGATGATTCTCCACTCTCTTTTTTCTTCTTAATCGCTTGTATATCTATGCTATATAGTACGTTTGTGCTATTCAAATTTTTATGTCTTGTAACCCACATGTACTCGTATTCTCCTAGTAGTATATTAACTGTATATTATATCTCAAGTGAATTAATCATCGAATTTTTCTCGAGCAGTTTATGTCTTATAAATTGTATATATTCCCCTTATGTTATATAACTGGTCTTGATTACACTGTTCTACAAAAAAAAAATGAAATTTATTTTTCTGGGTATAACATTCTTGATTAATATGGAAATTTACCTCCTGAATTCAAATCTATAATTAGTTTCTCTGTGTCACGCATAGTTTTCAAGTTATATGCAATTTCATTTTTTAAATAATTTTCGTTTCCACGCTATGTATTTATGTAGGCAAAATATGTAACTATAAATATTTTAGTCACTTACAAAATTATTTACAAACATTTTATACACTATAAAACAAAAAATAAATACAAGCCTCAATATAATAATTATATTATATGGAAAAGCGTATTTAAGGTTAGAAAATATGAACAAAATACACTTTTCCATAAGAATTTAAATATCTTATCTTTTTCTCCTGTGTTCAATTTTGCAGTCTCTAATAATGTTCCAGCAGTAGTCAGCAAGAATCGCAGGCATCCATTTCCCTTCATACCGCTTTTCCATGGATATTATATCTTTATGGAACCTTTCACCATGTTCGTCGGAGACATCACTGCAGCTCTCAGGAAAATGATATAGATGAGAATCTTGGAAATACACTTTTAAAGACATGTGACATCCTAGATCTCTACATGCATTTATCATTTGTTTAACCAATTGTTCGAAGTCGTTAACTCTTTTTCTTCCCAGAAAAATTTGCGTTACATTCTTGAAACAAGACCACGCTCTTCTTTCTTTTGGTGCAAGGCATTGTTCAAAATCTGAATCCTTCTGAAGTCCCTAATTTGGGGACTCAAAAACACGCCCTCTTTTATTTTTGCTGCAGAAAAACGAAGAAACGTTTTTGAAAGGTACATAAATCCTCTTCCAGATGTGTTCATGGCCTTAACAAATTGTTTAATAAGGCCTAGCATGATTAGACTGTGTTTTGAGGCATCTATAAAAGTCTCCACTCCTATGGCTCGTATTTGAAGTTCAAAGTATTCATTAGGTCACAAACATCATTGCAGAATGTCATTATGAGTTGAATTGTGCATATGCAGAAACAATATTTCATGTAAACAAACAATACTCACTTCCTCTACAAAAATTTCAAGTTAAACTCAAGATTTCTCTCTCTCTCTCTCTCTCTCTCTCTCTCTCTCTCTCTCTCTCTCTGTTAGAATCTGTCTATTTTACTTCTATGATTTAGGAGGTTTCTGTGAAAGAGAAATATGTAAAGTTTTATACATTTTATATACCACAGATGTCGGAATATTATGGTTAAAAATGAATATTTACTCATTTACTCACATGGTAAGGAATGTCTCCGTCATCCAAATAATGCCAGTTTAACTCAATTTTAAATCCTGTGACAACGACTTGCTTATTAACATAAAATTTTACTAGCAACAGGAATGCCACAATTTGAAAATGAAAACCAATGAAGAACAAAATTAACTGTAGGCAACTGTTGTTACGCAAAGTTCACCATCTTTGTCACAAACTTAAAATGTAAGTTAAATGAGACGTATATTGTCGTATAACTAAAAATCTGTGCCTGATAGCGAATTTCTGTTTTCAGATTTGAATTTGTCATATCAAAATCATTTGGAATCACATATTTTCATATAAGAAAAATGACCCTTGTAGAACAGTTTTATATGTAATTTTATACTTTATTTTATATTCTCCTTATATTATGTAACTCATCTTGACTATTTGCTATTTTATACTACATTTTATGTAATCTCTAAGGTGCCTTCTTTTATGTTGTTTTGTATTCTATCACATACTTTTATATTTCATGTATATTATTGAAACCTGGTTGATTGGAAGAGAAAGCCTTATGGCCTTAACTCTGCCAGGCAAAATAAAACTTCTACTATTACTACTACTACTACTACTACTACTACTACTACTACTATTACTACTACTACTACTACTACTACTAACTACTATTAGAACAACGGACGTAACATGCACGACACAAAATTATGTTAACTTTGGAGTAAAGAGAAGACTTGATACAGTTTTTCTACTTCCTGGAAAAAAAAAGAAAAAAGTATTTTGAAAATGACCGATTTGTTCGCAACCTCCCTCCCCGGGCAGCAGTGAGCGGGCTAAGGAGGGGAGATTACGTTGTCTAGAAATAGGCCTAATAGGAGCGATATCAAGCGTCACAGCACTCATAGCGTTACGATGTCCAACCTTGAGTCGGGCAAGTATCTGAAGCTCGGTAGGGCATGTAATGATGGAGCATGCTCTAAATGCTTCAATAAATTTATCAGTAAGGTAAAGTACCCAAATAAGAGATACTTTTTTTAGCTGCTTGTAAATGAGGATGGGAATAGACATTTTTAATCTGAATGAGAGGAATGCATATAGCATTTCATCTATTTTTAGAATTGACAATACAAATTTTAGTCAGTTTTTATTATTACTTTAAATTATTAAAAAAAAAGTAAAACTGGGAAATAATGATATTTTGGAAAGGGGTTCCAAATAAGAAATACGTGTATTATTTAAATTTATTTTTGAACATGGACAAAAATGATCATCATTTGGCTGAAAATTGAAGCAATATATAACATTGTTAAATCATGTAGATAATTTAATAAATTGAGGAACATTTTAAAATTGAAGAGGTCAGTGCAACAGTGGTCTAACTCCTCTCAACAGAAATTTTGTTGTTTATTTGGCATTTTTTCCAAGTGAATTTAAGATGGTTTACGAAAATAACACAAAGTCGGTCAAATCGGACATAAATGTACTAATCTTTTTTACGCTACTATTGCTAACGTTAATATTTTGCTAGAGTAAGAAAAATGATAGAATATTAAACTTCGACCTCCATATTTTAAGTTGATTGCACTTATTTTGGCGACCTCTTTAATTCATACATTTCTTATTTCTTTGTATTGAGCAAGTTGGACAAATGAAATATTCTTCATCAGTGCTGTAGTCTTCGTGCGCCCAATGACGACATTTTGAACACTGAGTCTGTTTCTCCCCACTGGGCCCTGGTGTTCTCTCACAAAAATCCAGTGCAAAACAAGCACTCTCCATCATCATAATTTTCTCCATATTCCGAGTCACTAAAGTTAATTAATTGCATTTCCACATCTGATTCTTCATCACTGGACGAACTCAAGCAGTGCTTCTTGAACTGAGTTTTTCTGTGTTTTTGTTGTTTTTTTAAGAACTTCTTGCGAGTTCCATCTTTTCTTTGTTTGCTTTTTTTCTTATCTAAACTCTCTCATTTGTTACTGATAAAGAGTTGATATTATGATAGCTCTTTTCCTGCCCTGAATGACTTTACATGAGACTCCCCACTAGTCGAAGCTTGCAGCTCTTGAGATGGTTGTTGCTGCAGCTGCTTCTGTAACTGTGGTTTAACCAAAGTAACCGTTCCTGGAGCGTGAAATTAGTAAGAGCGAATAACTTATATTTGCTACAGTTTGTGGACATCAAAGCTGACAACTGTGATTGGCAGATTGCTAACGTCACATCTGTTTTGGAGGTGGTACCACTCTCAGCCGAAGTGGCAACAGATGCCACTAACTGGACAGTGTACTCAAATACACCTCCCAGAAACCCAAAGTGCGAGTGTCTTACCTTTGACGCAGTCAGTGGACAATAAGACTGACAACTGTGACTGGCAGATTGCTTACGTGACGTGTTGGATGTTACCGTTCTCTGCTACACCGGCAACAAGTGCTCATTGACTGGCTTTTTACTCAAGGACACGCCCCACAAACACTGGCACTGGCTGTATTGGCAATATTTACAGAGGTCCAACGAAATTTTCGAAACCAGGAATCATAATTAAATTTAATAGTTTTAATAATTACACAAGATTTTTATTTTAAATATATGGAGAATATTTTACGAATTACGCACGTATGTTTTCATCTTTAAGTAAGGTAAATATTGTCGGACTAGCAAATTTTAATTGATTTTAGCTATTGATATTATTGTCATCTCAATGAATAATTAATTTTAGTCATTAATAATAATAACTTAATCATTTCTATTAATAATTCTTATAATGAATACTCGAGAACAATGAATAATTAATGATTGGCCTATAATTAATAGTTCAATTAATCTTTTATTGGTTTTTATTTGGTTACCGGCAGACAAACTAACACGACTAGAAGCATTAACGCTTTTCGTAAACTCTGAAAGGCGAAGATCATAATAATACCAAATAAGGGTTCTAAATAAGAGATACTGTCTCTTAACAGGATGACTAGGTATCTCTTATTAGGGAACGGAGTACATGAAAAAGAAATAGCTACCCAAAGTCATAAATTATTATCTTCCTTATTAGCAATCTATCTTATTATATGCAACATTTTGCCCGCAATTTTATAAAATTAATAAAAAAATTTGTTATAGCTTACATTAACTGTTGTTCACTTCCTCAACAAAAACCACTAAAAAGTTCAAAGTGTGAAAAATTACTTTGGTTGCTCTCAGATTCGTTGCTTACTTTCGACTGAGATTAGACAAAGAACACGATGTCTTAGAAGCACGAACATTGATTTCCCATAGTTGTCGAGAGATGGCAAATTATACCGGAGAAGTTAACAATGTGTCTCTTATTAGGGTCCTGTCTCTTGTTTGGGTACTTTATCTTATCCTATTTTGTCATTGAATGCCTACCTGCCTACCTGCCTGCTTCTATCTGTCTTTCTATGCCTGTCTGCATCTGCCTGTCTGTCTGTCTGTCTGCCTGTCTGTCTGTCTGTCTGTCCTTATACCTGCCTTTATATGTATTCATATAGCCTATAATCACGTAAGTAATTAATGATTAATTTAACTGCAAACATTATGACAAATTTTTCTCGTTAATATTAATGGACACTTACGCTATCACTTAAACCACTGCTTCTTTCATTTTGCCAGACATAGGTGAGTGTAGACAATAGGCAAACTATAGGAAAACTCAGTGCGCATAAACCAGCGGGCATGACTGTCTCGAGCAGATGACGTATGCTCCCGTTCCCAGCATGCTCTCACGCCTACTGCAGGGGAGTAAGAGGGGTATACCATACGCGCCGCGAGGAGTCCGAGCTGAGTTTTGTTTGTAGGATACCTATACCAACTTCACTTGGCGGCAATAAACTTGAACCGTTTAAATCAGATTTATCTATGTTAAACAAAGATAATTTTATCGAGTACGTCAATAATTTACTCTGGAGATCAATAACTGTCTATCAAATATTAAAATAAACAGTGGAGCGATAGCCCATGTAGGTCCAAGGTCGAATACCTGATAGTAGTATCCCATCCACATGCCTCAACAGAGGTGAAAATTATCTATCTAGAGTCGACGGCATTTCGGAAGGCAGTCGGCTGCTATATGCGCTGTAGTATTTCTGGTATGTGACGTCACAAGCTTGTACAGTAGAACCAATCGGAATCAGTCTGTAACAAGTAGCTCCCGAATTCATTTGTTCACGTGTGAGTGTTTCAGTTCATTGAATACAGTAAGTAAAAGTAACATTTACTGCTTGTGTGTAAGATATATAAATGGAAGAATAAACTGTAAAAAGACAAGTATTGTACAGACAGGCACGGGAAATAGTGTTTAAAGTGTATCATTATTTTAAAAACATTGACGAGTAGAACGCTGCCTGCCATCATGATGCTGGCGGCAACGTTGCCAACGCGCAACAAACGACTGTAGAAGCATGTGTTGTGGGATTGAGAACCGTGCAAAGGATATTGTTAGTGAAGGAAAGAGGATTTCTTTGATGTCATGCTTACAGTAATCAACGGCTAAGGTCGTTATTATCTTTTGATAATTTAAATTCTTTCGTGCACTATTTCCATTGCACGTGCGCGTGAAGTACGATGTGGAAATGTTGTACGCTGCCTTGCTCTCGCTGTCTGTCTCTCTCGACGCAAATGCTAGCAGACGACCGTTTTCTAAATTGCAGTCGACTCTAGGAAGGAGCTAACGTGTAGTCAGCAAGTTGATAATTCAACCGTTACAGCCGGCTACCGGATTTCGCTACTCATTGTAGACACCGAGCCCATAAACCAGCCATCGGCAAATTTGTAGCTACTCACAATTACATCACTGAACTCAATACATATGAGGTAATATCAATCGAGGAATATAGAGCACTCCGTTCGGATCCCAGTGGCGGACTCTCAACACAAGCATCTGACGTAAACTACGGAATAATAATTTATAGATGGACAAATTATATCATATTTCACCTTAATTTTTACTGTGCTACAACAACCTGGGAAAATGTATCACAATTTGCCATTCTTAATACAGCTCGTAAATGTTCGTCTTTTAATCACGATCTTTGTTTAGATTTTACAAGTTTTTATTCAGAAAACAATTGTTCGGAAATATACAAATGTAAACCAAAACATAGCAGTTATGTATGGTAGCGGCAGACGACCTAGTATAGGACTATATACATTTTTATATTGAGAGCATTAAACCCTAGACTGCTAACCCTATTTTGGACTCATTACTGCTCACCTGGAGTATGTTGTCACCACACGACTTTTCTATCCTTCCTCCACTAAAGATAATTGAAACTTTTATTGTCGTTGAATAGCCCAAGCTATTATTAGATTATTAGACTAAACTACAGAAGAAAATGGAGTCATCTGTGCAACGACATCGAACAAGTATTCTTATACAGAGAGATCCTAACTCCGCGAGTGAACATTATCAGTTCTACTGTATGAATATCTATGTTTCTACCTGAAACGAGACAATAGACCACAGACTGATGCATACAGTATTTGATTTTATTTCTCGTTCAGCTAGTGTTCCAATATCCCTTATTCTCCTTTGTATTGTTCGTGTGGATAATTTCATACTGTTGAAAACATCAGATTGTTCGGGACAATTAATGTTAGCAACCTTATTTAAACATGTTTTAATAAACTCTTCTTCATTATAGCACTTCAATGATTTTGCGAATTCCAAAGAAATAACATAACTTGCATGGAGTTCCCTTTGACTCGTATCTTGTTTCATCATATTTTAGTACTGGAACTGTTATTTGAATTTAGTTTTCTTTAATCTTTTAATTGCTTCGTCTCGTCCAGCCCTACGAAATGAAAAATATTTTTATCCTTATTTTTTACTGTATACACTTCCATTTACAATTACATTATATATGTCCATGCTTATCTAAGATTTCGTGATAATCATTATGATATGTGTCGTAATGTCGCTCGATATTTGATTTATAAGTATCTATTAGAATTTTAGAACAAAAGAGGCGTCTATATTGTCATCATGTGCACAACAAATACTGTTCCTCCCATTCTTCCTTAAACACACGTTTCCAAACAGACGTTGAAGGTTTTGAGAAAGAAGCAATCTAAATATAAGCAGGTAACCCGCCACCGAAAAATGCTTCTGTACAGAAGTTGTAGGGGAGTTGGATGGAAGAGAGGGGTGACGCAAACACAGTTTACTACGCTACTCCTGCGATTTCACTATTGCTAGTGATCACGATATCATTTATGCCGATCCCTGCCATAAACTATTCTATATACCATAAATTAGTTTCAAATTTTTACATCTTTTGACATAGTTTTACATAGCTCAGATAGCTATATTATATTGTCTTTGATCTGTTCTTTAATAATAATACTTATGGCGTCGTGGAGTATGACTTAAAGAAGATTATTGCCTTATCAACTTTAAGTCAGTTGGGTTTGAGTTACCATACCAGCACACATAAATAATAATGCCTTAAATAATGCATGACTTAACAAATGAGAAAAAGCCAAAACAGAAAAACCTATAGAAAAATACTGCATCCTGCCTAGGGCTCGCATTACTGAATGCGCACTGGTTCGAGTCCTCATTACGGAAGAAATTTTATCATCAAATTTCGGCCAGTGTATGGGACCGATGCCCACCCAGCATCGCGATGCACTTGGGGAGCCACAATAGGTACAGCAATCCTGTTACAAAAAGCCAATTATAACGTTCGGGGTCTCATCGTGTTAACCACGCGATGCTTCCATTCTGGTTGGATGATCGTCCACCTCTACTGCGGAAGAGGTCAGCAGCAGGTTGGTTGCTCTCAGGTCTTAAAAGTGGTGTAGTGTCACGGATTATTATTATTATTATTATTATTATTATTATTATTATTATTATTATTATTATTACATATGGCATCAGCTATCATCATCAGCATCACCATCACATTCACATCCAACAACCAATTTTCTCTTACGAGATTCCAACACAAGACTTTGATTTACATGAAAACTCATAGCTTATTAAATTGTTATAAAAGGACCTAATAAACAATGTTAATATTCCTTTTATATATTAGACTATCTTACCTACTATCGTGGCAATCGTCTGTCTCAATTTACTCTTCCATTTCTTTTTCCGTGATTCTCCTCCGTCGTTTTGTGTGTCGATGTTTCCCATGTTTCGTAGAAGATACGTAATGAGCGACTTTCAAGTTCATGTGATGTAATAGGGGAACGGAGGGTTGTACCGCTCAGAGGGCAATCGCGCTCATGCTAATATATCTGCTTGGTTTAAATTTTGAAGAGCTCAGGAGGTGATGCTATTTTGCGGACACTATACTAGGTGCATAGTAGTTGAACGGTTACCGGTGGAAAGCACATTTAGTTGTTGTAAGCGAGAATATTTTTGTTAGTATTTTGTTATAAGAACACGCATATTTCAAACTGAAGGTATGTGAACAAATATCCTTTTACATTATTAACAATTAATATGTTTATGTAGGGGATAAAGTCAGCTTCACATTGATATATTTATAAACATCTGTAATAAGCTTCTTTCGTCGCTACATGTTAAGAATTTCAATATTGCTACGGAGGGTTGTGGCGCTCAAGTGAGCGGTATTACCCTCCAGCTGAGGTTATTTCCTTGTAGAAAACAGTCCATTTAAGCCTATATTCTCATATTGCTGCAATAAAAGCATTCAATATATTAAATATCATTATGCTTCCTATTTTAACGACGTGCGATGTCTCTATTTATTCTATTATTAATTAACTTCGTAATTCGACTATTAACAGATGCCGAAAAAAGACAAAGGTGTACAAATAAGGCAGCGTGGACAATGGAGACCATGAAAACAGCTTTTAGAACAGTTTCTTCAGGAACATCAATTTGACAAGCACCTCGGCAATTCAATATCCCTTTCAGCACACTTAAGGACAGAGTAAAGTGGGAAAGCCTTATGGCCCCTCTTTAGGTGCAAAATATGTTTTCAGTGAGGAACAAGAAAATGAAACTGAAGAGTATGTTTTCACGATTTCTAGATTATACTTTGGTATTACAGCTTCTGAACTCAAAAAGATTTTGAATATACAGAAAAACATGACATTAAAAACAACTTTTCCAGAGACAAAAGGGAAGCTGGAAAAGATTGGTTTTAGGGTTTCCTAAGACGGCATCCAAAATTGAGCTTAAGGAAACCTGAAGCAAAAAGCGTTAACCGTATTCTGGCATTTAATATGGATGAAATTCAACGAGTCTAGAGCAAACTTGAGTCACTGTTTTCAAAATTCAACTTTCCAGCCAGGAGGATCTACAATGTAGACGAGACGGAGGTCTCAACTGTCCATACTCCTTCGCGCATTATTGCTTGTAAAGGGACGAAACAAGTTGGCGCCATTACCAGCTGGGAGAGAGGCAAGAATATTACGGTCTGTTGTGCAGTCAGTGCTGCGGGACACTACATTCCCCCGATGTTTATCTTCCCGCGCCAACGAATGTCACCTCAGCTACAGTGTGATGGACCTACAGGAGCACTGTACAAGTGCTCTAAAATGGGTGGATGACGTCTGAACTTTTCACTGTCTGGTTAGAACACTTTGCAAAGGAAACTAGTGCTTCCATCGATAACCATTTTCTCCTTATAATGGATATCCACAGCAATCACACATCATTGTCTTCATATTCCTTTTGGAAAGAGAAAGGCATCCACATCATTTCAATATCTCCTACAGATTGCAGCCCCTTGACCTCACCTTCTGTGGACCATTAAAATCAGCGTTCAACAAAGAATGCGAAACTTTCTTGAAGACTCATGCAGCTGAAAAAATCACTCCATACGACATTGCAAAGCTTTTCAATCAAGCACATGGTAGAGTTTCTTCTGTGGAAAAAGCGACCAATGGATTCAAAAGAAATGGCATTTGGCCCTTGAAACGAAATGTTTACTCAGATGAAGATTTTATGGCTGCAATGAATTTGAGCCCACCAGGAGAAGGTTCATTTCTTTCATTGGTTGACGACGATAATCAGATTGAAGGAACAAGTCAGCAACTAGTGTGAAGCCAATATGTCACAAGAATTTACTCACAATATCTTCTATACAGCCGACGACCTCTCAAGAAATTCCATCGCATCCTTCTGCATTAGAAACAAATCAAAATAGAAAATCAATACCAATCACCCAAATATCACCTATTCCTGGCCCCTCAAAAACCACCAGTAAAAGAAGATCCGGCAATACCAAACATCATTCTGAGATACTTACAGCATCACCGATGAAGGAAAAACTAGAAGTCTTAGAGAAGCGCAGAGCTGACAAACGTAAGACTAAGAAGTCTGAAAAACCAAAATCAACCATTGCTCCTTTATCAAAGATCAGGGCAAAGAAAATTAAAAAACCAAAAAGAAAGTTATAAGAAAGTACATCAGAAGATGAACTGGATGAAGATGATTTGTGTGACGATGATGAATTAGATGACATTAATCCAAACACACTTCCTCAGGAAGTAGAAGAGATTTGCGCTGTGTGTGAAGAATTCGGTGAAGATGGTGAAGTGTGGTTTCGGTGTATTGTGTGTGCAAACTAGATACACAAGGAATGCAATGGGGTTGATCCATCACATAATTATAAATGCGATCACTGCACCTAAATACGCGTGAATGTTATTTACTATGTTGAGCGCCATTGCCCTACAGTGTCGGGCAATACCGCACATTACCCATTTTCATTGTTTTCCTAATAGTTCCCTAAATATAATACTTTCTTAAGTAATACTATTTCAGATGTAAAGAAATCTAGTTCATGTCTGCTTTTTGTGAATAAAGTATTAAGATTGACCATTGTTTTGAAAATAAATAATGGTTTTCCTTAGGTGAGCGCCAATACCCTTCCTTCCCCTATACCTCGGGTTACCAACTCCTGGTAAAGTTACATGACGTTGTTAACTCAACTCTGTACCTCCAGTAATCCAGCCCATCGACTTGACTTCCTTATCTCACAGCAATATTACACGTGATTCTGTTTTTGACCCTGTGTTAGATAATTGTCAATTTAATTTCTTTTTATTATTCGCCTTTTACTCAGTATTTCATTTCAGGTACTGAAATTTGTGTAAATTATTTTACCATTTGTTTCACGCTCCAAATCAAGTGGTAGTAATTGGACTAATAGTTTTAAAATGCGGACTTCAATATTCTGCAGTGAAATGTTGATTTAGGTCCCTTGAATTGATTCAATTGTCTTTCTTAGCGCAGCGATCTTGTATCATGGTTACTACATTATCGGTAATCCTGATGCGTCCAGAAGTCTTGAGATTGTAAAAAAAAAAATCTCTTATAAATATAGGCGATATCAAGTTAAGTGCATTACGATGACAATTTCACTCATGAGCCAGTTGACGAATGCAGTATAGAAATTCGTCGAATGGCAACCAATCAGAGCCACCTATTACTGAATCAATTTGATATTGTCACTTTTGGCGGTGATGATGATGATGATGATGATGATGATGATGTTATGTTTTATTTAACGACGCTCGCAACTGCCAAGGTTATATCAGCGTCGCTGGTGTGCCGGAATTTTGTCCCGCAGGAGTTCTTTTACATGCCAGTAAATCTACTGACGTGAGCCTGTCGCACACTTAAACGCCATCGACCTGGCCCAGGCACGAACCCGCACAGAAGGCCAACGCTATACCAACTGAGCCAACCAGGCCGACTTTTCACTTTTGTTTTGTCGATAATTAATTAATGATTGTCAATTTGTTTCCTGCTCGATGTTCGACGCACAGCAGCGGAAATCTTGAAGTGTGCGTACAAGTCAATGTGGAAGACTATAAATAATTTGTTATTAAACTCATAAATAGATCAGCAACAATTTTCCCGGCGTAAAACACACCAAATAAATTTTATTTTCATGAATAATTACTGTACATAATAATTATTGTACATTTGGTAAAATACTCATCTTCTCAAATGTCAAAGTATCTATAATAAAAGTGAATATTTCTAATATTGCTTTGTTCTTGACATGCATGTGTATTTAAGAGTAGTTAAACACTGATTGCTCTGGTCGGTTCTCTAAATATATTTTTCCATTCTTTCTTGAGGAATGAACCAGGCATGGCAGTGAATTACATATGATATTTTGTAAGTACCGGTAAATAAAATATATTATCCAATAATATAATATATTAATTTATTATGATTGGTCATTAACTGTCGTAGGTAGTTACTAATAGATTAATTTATTATTATTATTATTATTATTATTATTATTATTATTATTATTATTATTATTATTATTAGATTAATGTATTATATAATACAAATTGTAGAGTCAAAATATCAATAAAATCAATATTAATTTGCTTGTGACATTTATTTTATTAGCTGTTTATATATTATTATCTTCGCTGCATAGTTTAATTAAATATTACGCGAGGTTTTCGCTTCCTTTTAAATATGTCGAAAAATAAAAAAGTATTCTGATATTACGTATGAATATTCCACTCAAGTACCTGTTCCTCATTACAGTGCAGTAATTATTTGATATTCAACCAACGCAGCCATCTATGATTGCAATATTACCGTTATATATTTTATTGCTACTTCCTGGAAATTACTGTCCGTCCGAGTTGGTATGTCGCAGGATCAGTGAAATGGTGAAAATTACATGACAGTTACTTATCTAACGAAGCCTTTTTCTTTAAATTATTTTAAACAGTTGTATAGTAGATTTTTATTGAAAACATCAGACCAACAATTTTGATAGACCTCGAGATCCTGAATTTTGAAAAACAGAATATTCTGAATAAGAAATATAATACAATACAATAGAAAGAATAATACAGAAGATCAGCATTATGAATCAACACAATACAATATTTAGTAATATGTATAAACCTAACATGTAACAAATCAAGAATGGAAATGAAAGTGGTGATTCGAAATGTTTAAGGAGTCTTTGATTCATACATACATACTCTCTTTCTAGCTAAAGATTGAAGTAAATGTAAATAAATGCACATGGCATAATGGTTCCTGATTGGCTATTGGACGCACAACGCCTCCAAACTCATGCTTGTCATCTTCTTCCTCATATTAAAATAGTTCCTTCTAAAATAATAAAATGTATAATATACATGGAATACGAGTGAATTAAAAATGCTTATAAGAACACTTTCTTACGATTTAAACAACATGTTTATATTAGTAGTTTCACACATTGCGTGTTAAATCATTGTAACGTGTATTATGGCAACGCGCATGCGTAATAGGCATTAAATCCCTCCCAAGGTAACTTGCAGCTTCACAGAGCACATCAGCACAGCTGGTATAACACAGTGCGAGATTCAGTGTTATCAACCTCAAATAAATTTCTGTAGAATTAAAGAAATTCTCCACTCTTCAAAGAAGAACATTTAATCACGAATCTACAGAAAATGAAAATCCACTATTCCCAGTAGAGAAATAATAAATATTAACCCTCTGTGAGCATTTTACGGGTTAGTTCAATGAATGTGTTGAAATGTCTGCAATATATCAGGCGGTGGCTTCCCTGCGTGCTCACTTGCTGAAAATAATGCGCCCTGGTGGCTGCTTTGGTAGCTAGCTTGCAATTGCGGAGTAATACATTTCGGTTTTGTTTACGTCTACTTCAATCTTTAGTTGGAAATAGAGTACATAAACATACATACATACATACATACATACATACATACATACATACATACATACATACATACATACATACATACATACAGAACAGTACTTTCCCAAAGCAATGGAAGCACTCGCTAATAATACCTATAATCAAACCTGGCAAAGAAGAAAGTGACAGTGTAACAAAATATAGGCCCATCAGTCTACTTAATGTCGGAGGAAAAGTCCTGGAAATGCTGATGATCAATAGAATCCTTCATAATTTAAATTCGAGAAATTTATTAAACAAGAAACAATACGGATTTATGCCCCAGAGAAGCACAGTAGATGCAGCAATGGCAGTGAAGCACTTCGTAATACAAGATCTTCAGTTACATGGATGGCTACATCGCAGTGGCGTATACTGGTTAAAGGGTTTGGGCTACCGCTGACCCTATTATTACACAAAATATATCTAACAATTACTTTAATTTTAATTACTATGGTAAAACTAATAATACAAAATTATTACATTATGTTATAATATAAACTTTTTCTTCTGTAATTTCCTTGGGCTACCGCCGGTAGCCCCGGTAGCCCGCAAAATACGCCCCTGCTACATCGTCTTCATAAGCCTGGATGTACAGGGGGCCTTTGATGCAGCCTGGTGGCCCAGTATTCTCAACAATCTACGACAACTAGATTGTCCCAAGAATTTATATAACCTATCTAAGGACTACTTTAAGAACAGAACAGCTACACTTTGCGCGAATGAATACAAGTCAGTACGAGAAGTAGAGAAGGGCTGTCCACAGGGGTCTACCTGCGGTCAAGGTTTCTGGAATATCTCATATAATTCTTTGCTTAATTTGAACTTTTCCCACAGAACGGAAGTAATTGCTTATGCAGACGACTTATTAATAATGACGAAGGGCAGCAGTGCATTGGAGGCCGAAAATTATGCAAATCAGGATACCAAAAAGATCGAACTCTGAGCGAAGGAAAATAAAATTAAGTTTAACGACACAAAGTCAAAAGTTATGTTAGTCTCAAGACAGAAAAACAGCCACAACGAGAGACTAAATATCTGTCTCAATAACAAACCATTTCAACAGGTGACTGAACTAAAATATTTGGGAATAAATATCGACAGAAAATTCACCTTCCACACACATATACAACAGATACATGACAAATTAATAAGTCTTATACACTCTCTATCAAAGTCTACAAAGCTCAACTGGGGACTTGGCAACAAAGTTCTAAGCACTATATATAAGGGGGCAAGAATCAATATTAACATACGGAGCACCAGTATGGGAAGAAGCAGTAAAGAACAGACAAAATAGAGAAAAATTACAGAGAGTTCAAAGGCTGTGCAACATTAAAATCGCTAAAGCCTATAGAACAGTGTCATATGATGCATCATGCATTATAGCCGGGATACAACCGATAGATCTAACAATAATCAGAAAATCAAACCTATTTAACGCAAAGCACGGTGGAATACAATACGACGCACCCTTGGACCCTTCAAACTGGACTCTCCCACCAGAAGACGTTGACATTAAAGAAACCACAGAATATCCCATAAAAATATAGACAGATGGAAGTAAAATGGGAAATAAGGTGGGAGCGGCAGCGGCTATATTCAAAGAAGAAACTCCAATTTGCCAGCAGAGCGGGTAGAAGAGAAAGTGACGTTACTTCCTCTAGTTCAGTGGTTCGTCGCCGTGTGGCGCTAGCCCTGTTTTTCGTCCGCAGTTACAGGATCGCTATTCAAGTGAATACAAAAGGTTTTTAAAAATAACCCATTAGATAAGGATGTATTGTAGACTACTTAGTTAACAATATTTTACTTTAAAAAAAATTAATATTACTACATTGACAAATTGTAAGTTACATAACACAACCCTGAATAGTAAATATAATAATTAACCTAAAAATGGAACATTGTGCCGGCTTCAGCCAGAAATACGCAAGAAAAAGTACAGCATCGCAAAACTTAACATTTTTTATGGCATTATAAAGTACGCATTGACATGAAATTATAGTTTTTATACACAAGAAAGAATGTAATATAATAAAGGAGACACTTTATTTTCACCAATAGTTTTTATCTACTATTTAGTCATTAGTTGCAGTTGTATCTGGTTTATACGTAATTCAGGGGGAAAAAAAATATTACGTGCAACTTAGACTCATCAATTAAGCTTCGATATTATATCTATGTTAATGTAAGTTTTGATCTTTTGAAATACCTAGGTTATTTTGTGTTTTGTAAAATTAAAAGAATTTAGTGGCACTGTATTAAGTAGTTGTATGCTACTTATTGGAGAATATTAAATTAACGACTTTTCCATGAGATCTATTACTTTCTCATATGCTCGATTAGAAATCTCTTATGATGTGGAAACGTGAAACGCAATAAACAAATGTAATAAAATTGTAAACCAGATTAAGTTCTAGCCTAGATGCAAAGTAGAATTATACTGTACTTTTGTTGCCGAAATAACTTTTACGTTAATTACAACTAAAGTGCTATTATTACAAATAAAATAATTAATTGTTAAATATTTAATGAAGTGGAAGCTAGGTGCTTGGATTCAATTAGGAGTTCACAATTAGCACTTTAATACAGCACATTTTTTAACCGGCACATAGATTGAAAAATGTTCAGATGTAGAAAGTCTATGGTAATCACCAGAAGATAATCATTTTCTAATTCCAAAATGTCGCTCTAGAGCAGCGTTTCTCAAAGTGTGTTCCCCGGAACCCCGAGGTTCCGTAGGAAACTCTTAGGGGTTCCGCCAATTCCTGATGTGTAATTATTTACTTTTTAATCTCCAAAGTATAATGTTATAAAACATGAAAAAGAATAAAAACAAAACTATTACTGTTTATTCAGCCATTCTATTGACAATTATCAGGACAACAATGGGTACCGTTTGTTGAAATAATAGTAGGTGCGCTTGAAGTAACTTAAGTGTCTGGAACTAACACATTTTCCAACAATAATGCACATGTGTAAATTGTAGGCTCCTACGGAATTCATTGAAAATTCTGTGAAGAATATTTCGCAGAGTTGTTTTCACGTTCCTTCAACACAGGAAATTTCTTCTGGAGAGGAAAGACCATTATTTTGAAGTTCAAGGTGAGTTATGTGTTAATTTTGTCTCAAAGTTTATTTAATAATATAAAAAAATGATCAAATGTTTTAAAGAAAAATTGTGCGAGTTTTGTCATCCCTTCTTCAAAATTGTGTAAATAGAGGGCAAGACCGATCATTGTGAACTACGTCATCGTATTTTTAATACAGAGTGATACCGATCCTAACTCTACTTTTTTTAATGCAGAATGACACCGAATCGTAGATCGGTGGCTTAAAACAGGATCATTAAAACAATCAACATCCAAGTGTCCCACTACAACTTCACCTATCCCTAAACAAGTATGTGGGTCTGATGAAGGCGAAATGGAAACACCAGGTTTTGGCTACAAAATAGCTGCTCATCATCTGAAAATGTGAAGGAGCCAACATCCAAAACACAACATGAACGTAAATATAATGAGAGTTACTTAGCATTGGGATCCATGGATGCTGAAAATTGTCCTAAGTGTGTAATATGTGGCAGAATTTTACTTAATAGTTCGATGACACCTTCAAAATTACGTCGCCATTTTGAAACAAATCATGCTCAGTTTCCTGACGAGAATATTGATTTCTTTGATAGGAAACGTCGTGAGTTACAAAATTCACAAACGTTTTTAGCTCAGACATCTTATATTACAAATGAAGAACCAACAGAGGCATCTTTCATTGTAAACTACAGAGTGGCTCAGGCAGGGAGTCCCACACAGTAGCCTAAAAATTAATAAAACTCTTCGCGATTGGCCTGGTTAAGTGCATGATCAAGGAGGCTGAACAGAACAGTTACCTTCCGTGCCGCTTTCAAATGACAGAGTGGCTCGTCGCATTCAGAACATGATACCTTATGTCAAGAAAGAATACAGTAAAACCGTCGGGTCAGATCATGTCAATTTGCACTACAGATAGACGAGTCAAGTGATGTAGCAGATCTGGCAGTTGTACTAGTGTTTGTCCGTTACCATTATGAAGATACTATTGAAGAAGATATGATATTATGTAAACTGCTGCCAGCTAATACAACATGATCTGAAAGTTTTTAGACATATTAGTGAGTACTTGGCAGAAAATCATATACCCTGGGGCAATATTGTGTTCATATCTGCACGGATGGTGCGAAGGCAGTTGTTGGGAAAACAACTGGTGCAGTATCGCACATAAAGTCAGTTGCAAAAAATTGCAAAAGCAGTCATTGTATTTTGCACAGTCAAGCTTTGGCCACATCAAAAATGCCGCTTTCCCTGAAAAATGTTCTTAATGAAGCAGTAAAAATCGTTAATTTTATCAAATCCAGACCACTAAATTCAAGAATCTTCAAAATCATTTGTGAGGACATGGTAAGCCTTCATAAATCTCGTCGCCCTGAGTAACGCAGTTGGTATAGCGCTGGCCTTCTGTGCCCGAGGTTGCGGATTCGATCCCGGCCCAGGTCGATGGCATTTAAGTGTGCTTAAATGCGACAGGCTCATGTCACTAGATTTAGTGGCATTTAAAAGAACTCCTGCGGGACAAAATCTCGGCACACCGGCGACGCTCATATAACCTCAGCAGTTGCCAGCGTCGTTAAATAAACCATAATGTTTCATATATCTCTACTTCTCCATACAGAAGTGAGAGGGCTTTCTCACGGAAAAGCTTTAATTAGACTCTTCGAACTTAGGGCTGAGGTGATGACTTTCTTAATTGATCACCATTTCGAGTTGGACGATCGTTTGAGTGACAAACAATGGCTCTTGAGACTTGCCTATTTAGCTGACATTTTTGTCAAAATGAACGAAGTAAATGTGTCATTGCAGGGGAAAAATGCTAATATATTCACTGCAGCAGATAAAATCATGGCTTTCAGGAGAAAATTGTAGTTCTGAATAAGAAGTCTAGCCGGCTGTGAATTTGAGAGCTTCCCTGCTTTGAAAGATTTCCTTGAGGAGAACGAAGAAACTCTCCGAGAACTTGATGAAATCATTGAAGAATTTGTGAAGCATTTGGAGGATATGCGCCATACTGTAGAGCAGTAATTTCCAGAACAGAAAAGTGAAAACAATTCTCAAAACTTGTGGATCAAAAATCCATTTAACATCAAAGGAAAACCTTCTTCCCTCGCTTCTGAAGAATACGAAGCATTACTGGAATTGACGTCTGATTCTTCCTTGCAACCTCAGTTTAAGAATCTCCTTATGATGGATTTTTAGCACAGCCTGAGAAGAGAGTATTCAGTGTTACTTACTTACTGGCTTTTAAGGAACCCGGAGGTTCATTGCCGCCCTCACATAAGCCCGCCATTGGTCTCTTTCCTGAGCAAAATTAATCCATTCTCTATCATCTTATCCCACCTCCCTCAAATCCATTTTAATATTATCTTCCCATCTACGTCTCGGCCTCCCTAAAGGTCTTTTTCCCTCCGGCCTCCCAACTAACACTCTATATGCATTTCTGGATTCGCCCATACGTGCTACATGCCCTGCCCATCTCAAACGTCTGGATTTAATGTTCCTAATTATGTCAGGTGAAGAATACAATGCGTGCAGTTCTGTGTTGTGTAACTTTCTCCATTCTCCTGTAACTTCATCCCTCTTAGCCCCAAATATTTTACTAAGAATCTTAATCTCAAACACCCGTAGTCTCTGTTCCTCTCTCAAAGTGAGAGTGAGTATTCAGTGTTATCGGAGAAAACTATTACAATTCTACTTCCTTTTGTAAGTACTTACCTATATGAAACTGGGTTTTCTGTGTGTACGTGTATCAAAACTAAATACCGAAACAGACTGCTTACAGAACCAGACATGAGACTTCAGCTTTCCAACAGTAAACCCGATATGAAAGAAATATGCAGGCGTAAACAACAAACACTCGTCCCATTGATCTATTTCAAACAGGTGTTCTTTCTGAAAAAAAAAGAAGATTAAGTACCTGAAATTTAGTGTGAATTACAGTGTTAACAATACAGGTGGACATAATTTCATTTATGCTTGTTATATATTTACTGATCTCTATAACGGTAGCAAATATATTTCAGAAAAAAAAATTATAATTTTTAAATACGAGTATGTATAATGTGCGAGTTCAAAAAACATGTTTAATGTTAGTGGTAAAAATAAGCCAGGATTACTAATCTTTGTAATAACAACAAATACAGTTCAACAACCTTATTTATAATTTTAAAATATTTATAACATGTGACATCAGTAAAAATATGTAATGTTAGTGGTAAAAATACATTTGGTAATTTAATATTTGTCTGTAATATATATAATTTTCCGCTGGGTTCCACAGTTTCATTTTGGATTTAAAAGGGTTCCGTGAGTAGAAAAGTTTGAGAAACGCTGCTCTAGAGGATCCTAGTTAATTTTTTTCTGTCAGAATATATTTAAATCTGCTATCCCACAAGAATTAATATATTTCGCTAGTGCTCAGAATTGTCACCTTAAATAATTCAAGGGTTCTTTCTTAGGCAAACGTGTTCTTTGTATTGTCAATTACGTGTCATATATTTTCTAAAATCATGTAATGCTAGAATCCTTTGTACAGGGCAGACGAGGGAATCTTTGAGTTCGGCGTATCTGCAAGGTCGTTAATTCACCTTTGAATTCTTTTGTATTTTCACTTTCCTCCAACCCATCATAGTTTATGACTCTAAAAAATGTATCGATTTTGAAAAACTCACCCTAAACAGCTGAAATGCTGGTCTGGAGTTCATTCACTGGAAGGAATTACGGTCAATGTAACTAGACATAATTTTGGGCATTCAGGTGTGGAGTAATGGCACATAAATGCATACAAGCGCATGATTAACTAAGGTGTTCTTCTGATTTTCGCGTGTCACATCCAATTATTTTTTACTCGGATATTTCTGTAGTGCTCGGGAAAAATGACACAAGTCAGTTTCCACAAACGTTTTTTGATAATTTATTGACAACTTACGGAACATCTGTTCGCTTGGAAAAAAATTCATAGGTATTCCTCCCATTACAATAATTCATACAGAAAAAAATCAAATCGACATAAACCAGTGTAAGTTGTCAATAAATTATCAAAAAAGGTTTGTGAAAACTGACTTATGTCTCTTTTCCCAAGCACTGCAGGTTTAACGATGTTGTATCAACTGCTGGGTTATTTAGCGTCAATGGAATTGGTCATAGCCAGATGGTATTTGGTAAGGGTACATTGTTATGAGAAAGGATTCATGTCCTCTTCGTTGGATATTTTCTCTTCTTTTCTTTTTTTAAGATATCGAGGCAAGTTTGGGAAAATATGTGTTATGGCATACGGTTTTGGTCGCCAGTTCTTGCGTGGAAGTCCTACCTCTTTACTGGCAATAATAAATTTATCGGCTCTTACAATCAAAAGTCGCCCTCGGTAGCGCAATTGGTATAGCGCTGGCTTTCTATGCTCGAGGTTGCGGGTTCGATCCCGGCCGAGATCGATGGCATTTAAGTGTGTTTAAATGCGACAGGCTCATGTCAGTAGATTTACTGGCATGTAAAAAACTCCTGTGGGACAAAATTCCGACACACCGGGGAAGCTGATATAACCTCTGCAGTTGCGAGCGTCGTTAAATAAATCATAATTTTAAAAAATCACAATCAAAACCGCAGAAAAATGGATATCACAGATATAAGAATTAGCATACAGTTTTCTGTGTTCGTGGAATTGCTCTACACCACTTATGAAAAATAGTCTAGTCTATGGATGGATAAAAGAAACGTCTCTTCCTCACAGATTATACAGTATAATTGGATTTACATCAAGAAAAAAACAATTAGGCTTATTACTACTCGCTCACATAAACGGCACAATAAAAATCACCCGAACACCACAAGAAATATCTTCTTAATTCCATAGCAGAACGAGTTCTACCTGCTCTGTCCATAATATTAAGAGGAAAACTGCAATCTTAGAACGATCGCCACGCCAATGTTTCGCTCAGTTGCCGTGGCGACACTAGGGGGTTTGAAAGTCCCATTAGACCCTTGCCGAGTTACCACACTTTCTATTCTAAACGCTCTGTTGCCAGCTTAAATACCGATTGGATGAAAAATGCTCTAACAATCAAGCGGAGCAAATAGCAATTCTTAAGGCTTTGCAGGAGCTTGAAGCAATACAGGACAGTATAAATGCGGAAAAAAGAGTAGCAGTCTACACAGACAGTAAAATAACTCTGTACGGTATCTAATAAATGATAATAAGAAATAAAACACGTTAATAGTTGACTCCTAAAAACAGTTCGTACCCTTCAAGAAAACATGTGGTTAATCCATTTCAGCTGGGTTAAAGCATAGGCATAGCCGGCAATGAAATGGAAGATGATTTAGCAAAGCAAGCTGCTAACGACGACACTATAGAAATCATTTACAGAAAACCCCCTAAATCAAAAATAGCTACAGAAATAAAGGAAATAGGAATACAGAAATGGCAAGATAGATGGAATAAAACAACCAAAGGTGCAACAAAGAAGTCCTTCTTCCCGTCAATTAAGCAGAGACTAAAATTATCAATACCTTCAACCCCAGAATTAATAGCAGTTATCACAGGACACTGCAGAACCAAGTCATACCTTCACGGATTCCACAGCACAGACGACCCAACATATACATGTAGCAGAGGACAGCAAACAGTGAATCATCTTATTTATGAATGTGCAGACACCACACAGCAGAGGACATCGCTCATGAGAGACATCAGGATGAACGGAGGAGATTGGCCAGTGACTTGCCAACAGCTTGTGAACAATTACCTCAAAGTGTTTAATCAAATTATAAAATCTATCAACTTGTGACAAAACAGCAACTAATATAGTGTAAAACAAAAACGTGTGATAAAACAGCAACTAATATAGTGTAAAACAAAAACGTGTGATAAAACAGCAACTAATATAGTGTAAAACAAAAACGTGTGATAAAACAGCAACTAATATAGTGTAAAACAAAAACGTGTGATAAAACAGCAACTAATATAGTGTAAAACAAAAACGTGTGATAAAACAGCAACTAATATAGTGTAAAACAAAAACGTGTGATAAAACAGCAACTAATATAGTGTAAAACAAAAACGTGTGATAAAACAGCAACTAATATAGTGTAAAACAAAAACGTGTGATAAAACAGCAACTAATATAGTGTAAAACAAAAACGTGTGATAAAACAGCAACTAATATAGTGTAAAACAAAAACGTGTGATAAAACAGCAACTAATATAGTGTAAAACAAAAACGTGTGATAAAACAGCAACTAATATAGTGTAAAACAAAAACGTGTGATAAAACAGCAACTAATATAGTGTAAAACAAAAACGTGTGATAAAACAGCAACTAATATAGTGTAAAACAAAAACGTGTGATAAAACAGCAACTAATATAGTGTAAAACAAAAACGTGTGATAAAACAGCAACTAATATAGTGTAAAACAAAAACGTGTGATAAAACAGCAACTAATATAGTGTAAAACAAAAACAAGTGATAAAACAGCAACTAAAAAAGTGATTCTAGAAATGTGTGACGTGAACAGGCACTACTACAGTGTTAAAAATATGTGATACAACACAAGGACCATACATACATACATAGACATTTTAAGTTAATTAGGATTAACAAATTGTAAATATTATGTGTGTATATATATTCGTACTACATAGAAAGTGAAAGCATGTAGTATTACTTAGGTAATGGGGCATGCTGTAATTATAAAAAATACATACATACATTCATAACTTACATACATACATACACACATACACACAGTGCTAGGAAACTTTCTATGTTTATACAGGGAATGAATCTCGCTCACGTTTGCAGTAGAACAATATGTTACTCAAACGTCTTCCATACTGCTGATGTGGCTTTGTTGCATGCAGTGAGGTTCTTAAAATGAATATTATGATGCATTCCAAAACGGACGTTGGTCGCGCAGATCGCCCGTTTTGTATGCCCATTTTCTGGCTGCTCGTACCCTGAATAACGAGATCGGTACAAAGTCCTAGCTCTGATAATCAGGTAGCACATCTCACTTGTCCATATGTGTCAGAGGAAAAAGAATTGTTTGTGTGCATCTGAAGTTTGACTAGTGTAATATGCAGCTAGTAGGCGGTGTATGCAATGGAGAGGGGAAGGAACTGGCCACCCTACCCATTATCTCCTGGTCTAGTTGCCTCATAAGTGGTGCCTTCTTAATATCATTTGTGAGGTTCAAACCTGTCTTCAGACAGTTGACTAAATAACAGTCATGTTAATAATGTCAAAACAAGTGCTTATACAAATGCTGGCCATTCGAGCGCAATTACGAGGGCCGTCTGAAATTAAGTTTCCTTTGAGCTGTTTACAGCAAGAAAACATAATTTCATTGAAACTTTTATTGGAACAGATAGAGCAATTATTGAGCTATTTTACAACATATTCCTCACCGAAATTGAGACATCTGTCATACTGTGGCTCTTTGCATGGCAACTACATTTTGATAGCTGTTCAGTAGCTTCTATCTATGTTACTCCTCTTACGCGGCGATTTTACGTTATTCTGGATATGATTATCTGAATATACTCCTATGATTCCTTATCAGTTACTACCCTATAGTTTCAATATTTACAATTCTTTTGTCGTTGTACAGAGTTATCTGTATATTGTCAGTCACATTATTCCATTTAAGCCTATTTTTGAATATGTAACATGTCTTATATTGTACTATTCTGTCATTTAATAAACCTTCATACGTCATAACACTATGTTGTTTGCATGAGGGAGTATGTTACGTTATTTCACCTTGGTAAGGAAACCTGCTTAATTCTGTTAGCTCTATCCTTTAAAGCGCGTTCTAGAATCGTCTTTGTGACTAGTCATGAAAATAAAAACGGTCAGCGAGAGACACCACGAATATCATAAAGTGTTATAAGATATAACTGTTGTGATTCCTATAAGGGGATTGTGAATGAGCTCATGTCCAATGTCTCCTCAAACTCCGCACGGAATTAGAGATGGGCGATAGTCACTTACGATAGTATCGATAGTACTATCTACTGTTTTTCCTACTATTCATAGTGCTATCGATAGTTATAATCAAAACTATCAATACTATCGACAGTCATTACAAATTTTTTTATTAATTGGTTATAATGTGAATATATTTCTGAATTTTTATCTAAACACGTACTAAACTATTAATTTAATAATATACACAAAAGGTGCAAAAAAGTGGAACGCTAGAAAAACGTTATTTTGTGATTAAATGCTATGACTTACAATTTTCTCTGTTGAACTTTGAAGTAGTTTTATGGCTTTATGATGCTGCTGGGCTATTCTGAAAGAAAAATTTAGTGTAAAAACCATCCTAATCATTTTCAGATCCTTAACGCATTTGTTGTTATTACCAATATCACTTGCATATCTGTGGCAACTTTTGTTAACATTTATTGCTTCATCTGTTTGGGGGACTGCTTGCGATTTTGAAGTTAAATGACGAAAAGACGTGTTTTGTTGACTGTTTGACGGAGTTGCGAAGAAGTTTCCATACGATCAACATGTCGTAAAGCCCGGAAGCCTCTCCAACAACTGTTGAACTGATTGAAGATGCAAGGTTTTATCGCTATGTAGCGGAAAGATTTGGAACATCAGAAGCGTTCAGAGAACTGCGAGGCTCTTAAGAGAAACAAATTCGTACAGGGAAGACCAAGATTAGGTTGTAGCAGAGCCACAATAGAGAGGGACGATTGCTTTATAAGGCTTCAAGCATTGCGGGATCGGCGTACGACTGCCGCACAGGTCCAAAATCGACTTCATCAAGACCGTCAATTGGAAGTGAGTGTGGACAGCTAGGAGAAGTCTCCACGAATCGATCCTGCAGTTAGAGACCTGCCACAAGACATTTCTTGGTTCGGAAGCATCGTGCTGCAAGACTTGAGTTCGCTCATCAGCATGCCAAATGGACGTTAGAGCAGTGGGCTAATGTCTTATTTACAGATGAGTTTAGGTTTGCTCTATGTTCTCCAGATGGACAGGAGAGAGTCTGGAGAAGGTATGGAGGGCGCTATTCTTCTTGTACATTCTCTCATGGAGTGCCTTTCTGAGGAGATTCCATCATGATCTGGTTGGAATCAGTATGTAAGAAAAGACGGTCCTAGTATTCGTTGAGTACGGCGCCCTCAGTGCCAACCTCTATATGGAAAAAACTCTCACGAACCACATTGTGCCTTTTGCACCTTTAATCTAGGATTCTAATGCAGGATGATGCCTGCCCCCATGTAGCGTAACGTGTCATCAACTTTCTCCAAGAGGTGGGGATTCAGAAAAATGGACTGGCCAGCGCGCAGTCGAGGTCTGAATCCCATAGAGAACATATTGAATTTACTGGGAAGATGGGTACGAAATCGAGTGCCTACATCAGAAGACTTACACCAGCTCAGGGAAGCTATACAACAGGAGTGAGACAACCTGTATCACCAGAGTACTAGAAATGTTATTCAGAGTATGCCTGAGAGGATGGAAACTGTAATTGCAGCCATAGTCCGGGTCAGCTTACTTCATACCCTAAGGGGAAACCTAACAGTTTTTCCTACCTTACTACATATGCTAGTGAATTGTGGTGATTGTCTAGTTTGCAGGTTGAATTTTCTTTTGCCAACTTCGTTTTGAACTTCGATACTGGCAATTACTAGAAATGGCAGTGATTTTGTAACTGTTAATGTTGGCAGCTGAGACAGACTGGAGTTTCATGAAATTAAAATTGTACTAGATTTCTGAGCCGGTTACTGGGAGCTAGATTTTTTATTTTATTTTACTTGGTTATTTAATGACGCTGTATCAACTACATGGTTATTTAGCATCGATGGAATTGGTGATAGCGAGATGATATTTGGCAAGATGAGGCCGAGTATTCGCCATAGATTACCTGACATTTGGCTTATGGTTGGGGAAAACCTTAGAAAAAACCCAACCAGGTAATCAGCCCAAGCGGGAATCGAACCCCCGCCCGAACGCAACTCCGCATCGGCAGACAAGTGCTTTAGTCGACTGAGCTACGCCGGTGGCTTGGGAGCTAGAGAAATTTGAACATACTACTAATTAATTAATATCATTATTATATTAATACATATTAGTTATTTTATGTGTTGCGTTGTAGTTACAATTCAAAACTATAATCAGATAAGTGTAAATAAATATAACATACTTGGGTGTGGTAATGCAGGTCGGTAATCGTTAGAAATACCATTTCATATTTTAATGAATTTCTTTCGTGTTTAGATTTTTATTACAATACTGTCAAAGAGAGGAAAAAGTATGGCAGCGACTCCACGAAGAAAGCGTAAAGCGTGCTTCGAGAGTGGGGACTTTTTTAACTTAGTTATTTAAGGACGCTGTATCAACTACGAGATTATTTAGCGTTGATGGGATTGGTGATAGCGAGATGGTATTTGACGAGATGAGGCCAAGATTCGCCACAGATTACCTGACATTTGCCTTACGGTTGGGGAAAACCTCGGAAAAAATCCAACCAGGTAATCAGCCCAAGCGGGAATCGAACCCATGCCCAAACGCAACTCAGGATTGGCAAGCAAGCGCCTTAGCCGACAGAGCTACGCCGGTGGTGAGTGTGGGGATAAGTTCCCCTACTGGCGTTCTGTTTTTTTTTTTTTTTTTTTTTTTTTCAGATTTAAACGGAAGAAGATAATGAAGAAGGAATTATGCTCACGGAGTCAGCAATTATAACTAGAATAGCAGAACTTTTAGGAGTAAGTATTCTTAAGCATACATTTCATGGTGATATTCGGTTTTCGGGGTTAGTACTAATAATTTCATGTGGCCAAACAAAATACATTTTTAGGTTAGGTTTCGTGAATCAATTTAGTCAGTTTAGTCAAACCAATGAATTTCATATTGCCGGACAAAATACCTAACATGTTCATCTCTTCTCATATAGTTTGCTTTCGAAAATACATTACAAATTATTGAATTACTTAGAATAATCTTCCAATATAATAGTAAAGTACGGTAAGTAAATAAGTCATTCAGTACGCAGGATCATGATTTTTTTCATCTGGTGATATCTGGTAACAGTTGGCAACACTGACAAGAGGGTAATATTTGCTGTTTAGGAACTGTTCTTACATGACTCTCACTATAGAGGAGGGAATACGCGGTGGTGATTGATCTAGTGAAGTGAGAAATATGTTAAAACGTGGTAAAAGACATTTGGAAAGATTATTCCTTTAATAATTATGGTTCCTTTTGTGCAGTGCAATGCAGTGTTAAAATAGAAAAGATGTTACATTGTTTTTTGTTCTTATATTTTTTGTCCTAATGGGTCGAAATTAATGTTAATAGGCATAAAAGTTTTAAATTTACCAAAACAGGCTCATAAAGTGGCAGAGTCCTGCTACAATAGTCTTTCTTCAATGAATATCGTACTTTTTCATAGTGTTCCACTTTTATTGCACCTCAGTGTACATTGAATTGAATCTGAATTACATATCAAAATTAGGCCTACACACAGTATCATAACCTGCTCTTAAGTCCCAACATTAGCCATGTTTCTTTTAAACATGTGGTCATTGTTCCAAGGATAAGTTTCCCATTAAAGTAAGCATTTCCACTTTCTTAGGATGCAGACGGTTTCGCCTTTCATTGACTAAGTTTCCAGTTTTCGATAACAGCCTTTCCGGGAGAATTGAAGATCCCAGTGAATACAGATACTTCCTGGCCTAATTGCTTAGTTGGGGTGGATGATGTACGATAAAAAAAATAGATAATTGAAAACAAAATACTGTATTTGCTTAGTTAAATACTCGTATGGAAAATAATGAGTGCGTGCCTGAAATTTGCGTTGTGGTTAAATAGGGATTTAATGTAACAAATATACTTGACATTGAAATTGAGTTTATAAATTATAATTGAGGATAACTATCTTCCATAATTTTGTAGATTGATGGAGGTAATGAAAACTGGTTCTTGCCAATCATAAGGAGACAATCGAATGTCTCAACTCTCATTATAAAGAGACAGTATCCTTTCCGGACCTACGCTGTTATCTATACGAAATACTTTTATTCTACCTATAATTGCAAAGTCGTTCGTTTACGATTCAAAAGAATAATTGGAATCGTAGACTGGGATGAGTTCTTAACAAGCCATGAATGGATCGTTACAAACGATTCGTAATGGCTGATTGAATCGTTATAATATTATGAATGATCTTCCCATTTTTAATACTATCGATAGACGACAGAACTATCGATAGCATTGGAAATAATTTGACTATCGATAGTTTCGTTATTTGAAGTCATAACTACCGGATAGTATCGATAGTTATTTGAAGTCATAACTATCGATATTATCGATAGTACTATCGACTATCGCCCATCACTACACAGAATTAGATCACCATGATGTAGCTACATATACTGTAATAGCGTCGTGCATTACAGTCGCTATGTTCGGTTCAACTTTGTCGGGTATAGCGAAGTTCGACATTAGCCGATGTTAGCTCTGGAGAAGGAGGTCTGACTTGTTTGTTCCACCTTGTTATGAATATACTGTATTCACTACACTCCACTTATTTTTTAACCATTTAAAGATTTTAGCATAGATCTTCCTATTACTTTTTCATATGGAATAAGATGAATTTTGGTCATGTAGCCTATTAGTTGTCTATATTATGTCAGAGCATTGCAGGACACTAATATATATATATATATATATATATATATATATATAGAGAGAGAGAGAGAGAGAGAGAGAGAGTGAAAGACCCATATATAAGTACATACAGTAAGGACTCGATCATCCGAACACTCGGTAAACCGAAGAACGCAGTAGTCCGAACTGTCTCCAGAGACTCCCTTCTCACGCCCGCTCGCCTATTGTATATTTGTCCAAACATGCAGTCTATGAATCACAGTATTATCAAAGTCTAGTATATACAGTCACGAAGCTTGAGTTTTTTAGGGTACTAGGAACAATAGACTGTGTCGGTACTATTTCACATTGTCTGTGATGAGGCGATAATAGCGATCCTAGTGGTAGCAAATATCTATGGATGCATATTCCCTACGTATTGAGCTTCGTGACTACACTGTGGTATTATCGAAAGCATAAAATTGCATTACTGAAAAGGTCTTCTCATAAGCATTCTTGCAAATGAAGGTGATGTCAACTTGGTGGCCGCTTTAAAAAAGATGAATTTGAAAGACGAAATGTTGGTCTTCTGTTTCGTCACAATTGATACGAAAATCGTGGGAAAATCTTTCTCCAGAGTTAGTGTCAGATAACGACGTTACCAGTGTCCAGGATATCGACGTTAGTCTGAGCCCACTTTTACTCAAGTTACAAGATCATCACCGAAGGTGAGGCTGAAGAGTGGGCATCTGAAGGCTGTGACGATGCGATACGGCACTAAGAAATGTTAATGATGAAGAAATCGTGCAAGCTGTCAACAACGAGGTAGCCGAGGACGAAGAAGACAATGATGACATGAACCTCACTATGAAAGCAGCGAATATTTGCGGAGTCATTTCCTCTTTGGTGTCAATTGGAGCAGGGGCGTATTTTGCGGACTAACGGGGCTACCGGCGGTAGCCCAAGGAAATTACAAAAGAAAAAGTTTATAATATAACTTAATGTAATAATTTTGTATTACCGTATTAGTTTTACCACAGTAATTAAAATTAAGGTAATTGTTAGACTTATATGCGCTCTCTGCTCTCGAAAGAAACAAGTTGTCAAGGCGGCATCACTGGAGAAACCGCTGCTACGAAGGGTAGCCTGTGACCGTTTCGCTCACGTCGCACAACTCCCCGTACCCCCCTCCCTCCTGTTTCCATCGTGCACTGTAGGTGGGTGAGTTGCCGCTCTCGTGATCGGTTTCTTGGAAGGCGCGAAACAACAATATGCTTAGTACGCTAGCTTATTAATGTGATTGTGTTCTTGCAGTGCAGTATTTTAAATTTGTGATTTGTTCGAGTGTCTAAGAGTTATATTAATTGTGAATTATTAAGTTTTTAATTTCCCTATTAAGTGATATTTTGAAAGATATGGCAGAACAAGTTTCCGGAGAGGTTTGTGTTGAAAATGAATGTGTAATGGAAGGTTTATTAAAAGTGCCTTTTAACCGTCGTACATACAACGAGAAAGTTGAAATTGTGAAAATGGAAAGACCAACCCTGAGTTAAATTTGTCCATGGACGTAAAAGAAAAACAGCGTGAGTACACACGCCATTTCATTTCAACATCATATGGTAAGTGGAATTGGTTGTGTGGTAGTTCTAAACTGTCTATACTATTTTGCTGGCCATGTTTATTATTTAGCCGCGAAACTAATGTGTGGTCAAAAGAGGGGTTTTCTAATATGAACTCCCTTCGAACGGCAGTCCTAAAACACGACAAATCAAAAGCTCATATTTATAGTAGCACGAACTTTGCAAACTTTGGGAAGACAAGAATTGATTTACAGCTAGATAAGCAAAAAGTTCTACACATCAACCAACACAATGCTCTTGTGACAAAAAATCGGGAGATTTTACTGCGTCTTATTAACGCAGTCTGCTTTCTAAGAAAACAAGAATTGGCTTTTCGGGGTCATAATGAGAGTGTGGAATCAGACAATATAGGAAATTATATTGAATATATTACGTTCCTTAAGTGAATTTGACCATTTACTGGCCAATCATCTTGAGAGTTTAACAGTATTCCGTGGTACTTCTCCCGCAATTCAGAATGACTTAATATTTGCTATAAGTGGGGTTATGATAAAGAACATAAAATCTGAAATAGAAGAAGCACCTTTTGTGGCCATTGTTGTTGATGAAACAAGTGACTGCTCTAATCAGAGTCAATTGTCCACTGTTTTAAGATACGTCGACAGTACTGCCAATGTTCAAGAACGGTTTATAGGATTCACAAATGTCAGTTCGGACAAAACTGCTGCTGCTTTGTTTCAGCATGTGGAAGGTGTTATAGCAGAATACAATGTCGGCAATAAGTTAATTGCACAAACATACGATGGTGCTTCAGTTATGGCGGGAAATATTAATGGCTTAAAAACAAAAGTTCAAGAAAAGTATCCTCAAGCACTATTTGTCCATTGTTACAGCCATGTTCTCAATTTAGTTTTGCAACAAACTACTTTATCCATTCCAGAATGCCGCATTTTTTTCAAAACACTGTCGGGTTTAGCTGCATTTTTCTCATCATCTCCTAAAAGATCAGAAAAACTCAAGGAATTTATGAAAAAGAAACTCCCAAAAGTAGCACCAACTAGATGGAATTTTACATCTCGGCTTGTAAATACAGTAAAGTAATACAGAGAACAACTGACTGTTTTTTTTTTTTTTTTTTGAAAATATCATTTGCAATGACTCGAAGAAAACTGGGATGATGATGTAATTGTGCGGGCTCAAGGATATTTGTATTTTTTCACACAGTTTCAGAATATATTTCTTCTTGAAGTCTATGCTAGAGTGTTCGCACATACAGATGTGCTCTACAATATTCTTCAGAGAAAAAGTCTAGACATAACATACTACTTGCAAGAGGTATCAAAGTTAAAAAATAAAATACTATATCCGAGTTCAGACGTAGTGGGTTTCCGTCCATATGGAGTAATATGGAAAATGAAAATTCTTCAGACAATACAATGGAACCACCATTAAAGCGAAGAAAAGGAGATGATGAATTGAAATACAGGCAGCAGTACTACAGCATACTAGATCGTATGCACATGGAAATTACTGACAGATTTTCTGATTATGGAAAGCTTCAGTTCACACATCTTCTAGATTCTCAAAAATTTTCTACTTATAGAGAAAACTTCCCGAATGAGGCACTAAACAAATTATTTCAGTCCTATAACAGTCACTTTGATCAAGTACGTTTGAAAAATGAATTAAGTGTAATATATTCAGCAGAAGTCTTTGATTTTTCGAACAAACCTATCCATGAAATATTATTTGCCATATATGAAAACCAGCTGAACCAAGTTATTCCTGAAATCCTTAAATTGGCAACATTAATTGTGACAATACCAGCTACGTCAGCATCGGTAGAAAGAACATTTTCTGCGTTGAAGAGAATAAAATCCTACTGTAGATCAACTCATACACAAGAACGTTTATCCGGCTTGGCACTGATGTCAATTGAAAAGTCATTTCTACAGAAACTTCGCAAGCGGCCCAACTGTAATTTCAATGACGAAGTCATCACAGTATTTTCGTCCCAATCAAGACGTCTGGAATTCACATATAAATAGGTAAGGAATTTTATTATAGGGTTTTTTAAATATATTTTGTGTAATAATAGGGTCAGTGGTAGCCCAGACCTTTAAACCAGTATACGCCACTGAATTGGAGTGGTGTACACTTCACGTGTCAGAAAAAAGATTAGGGGCGTGAAGTCAGGTGGTCACGCTGGTCACGCAACAGGTGCCACTCTCTCTATCCATTGCTTCCCGTAGATGTTATTCAGATGTGCTCGTATAACTAGACTGAAATGTGTTGGGACGTTGTATTGGAGTCACATGTCCTGAATCATTGCATATATTCTGCTCACTGTTTCCCTCCCTTAAACTTGCACTAACAGTTCATGCTTCTTCGTTGCCGTTTTTCCCAATTTTTAGCAGAGCTTGATGTTCACGCATTTCTTATTGTGCTGTGACACTACTTCTCACACTGATTACGTTCCATTTGGGCTCAGCGGATTTACCCTGCCGGTCACGTGTACACCACTCTAGGTGGCGCTTCTCGCTACGTCCCTGAAGAACCATGTTCATGCGCGCGCACCTGCGCCATGTTGCCATTCAGATATGGCACCATTCATCGAACTCTTTAGACACACCACGTACACAATGTAGACACAACGCAGAAACAACATTGAGGCTGCATAGATCAATCACAAAACAAGATCACACACTCAGTCATACAGTTTTATTAAAAAAAAAATTCTTCAATAACGATGCTGAGAATAGAACCTGGGCTGCCTAGTCAGGTAGCACTTGTATACACTGCTCCACCACCACGGCCGAAGTGATCATATACAAATATAATTTAAAAAATACAAATAATTAGCAGAGGTAATTAAAAGTCATTCTTGAGTAAAGTACAGAGAGGGATAATATTGCAATTCTCCAAAATGGTGGCTATTTCAGTGCTAAACTTACTTACTCACTCACTCACTCACTCACTCACTCACTCACTTACTTACTTACTTACTTACTTACTTACTTACTTACTTACTTACTTATGGCTTTCAAGGAACCCGGAGGTTCATTGCCGTCCTCACATAAGCCCGCCATCGTTCCCTTTCCTGTGCAAGATTAATCCATTCTCTATCATCATATTCCACCTCCCTCAAATCCATTTTAATTCTGTCCTCTCATCTACGTCTCGGTCTCCCCAAAGGTCTTTTTCCCTCCGGCCTCCCAAATAAAACTCTGGATTCGTCCATACGTGCAACATGCCCTGCTCATCTCAAACGTCTGGATTTAATGTTCCTAATTATATCAGGTGAACAATACAATGCGTGCAGTTCTGAGTTGTGTAACTTTTTCCAGTCTCCTGTAACATCATCCCTCTTAGCCCCAAATATTTTCCTAAGAACATTATTCACAAACATCCTTATTCTCTGTTCCTCTTTCAAAGTGAGAGTACAAGTTTCACAACCATACAGAACTACCGGTAATATAACTGTGTTATAAATTCTAACTTCCAGATTTTTTGACAGCAGACTAGATGACAAAAGCTTCCCAACCGAATAATAACAGGCATTTTCCATATTTAAATTCTGCGTTTAGTTTCCTCCCGAGTGTCATTTATATTTGTTACTGTTCCTCCAAGATATTTGAACTTCTCCACCTCTTAGAAAGATAAATCTCCAATTTTTATGTTTCCATTTCGTACAAAATTCTGGTCACGCGACGTAATCATATACTTTGTCTTTTTCGGGATTTACTTCCAAACCGATCGCTTTACTTGCTTCAAGTAAAATTTCCGTGTTTTCCCTAATAGTTTGCGGATTTTCTCCTAACATATTCACGTCATCCGCATACACAAGAAGCTGATGCAACCCGATCAATTCCAGATCCTCTCTGTTATCCTGAATACTCTAATGGCATATTCTAGAGCAAGTTAAAAAGTGAAAGTGATAGTGCATTTCCTTGCTTAATCCGCAGTGAATTGGAAGGGCATCCGACAGAAACTGTTCTATACGGACTCTGCTGTACATTTTACTGAACTAGTTTCTTCGGAATACCAACTTCTATAAAAATATTATATAAATCTTCCCTCTTAACAAAGTAATATGCCTTTTTTGAAATCTAGAATAATTGATGTACTATACCCATTTTTCCTCCAATATCTGTTGAATATAAAAAATTGTATGAATAGTTGATCTATTATGCCAAAAACCATACTTATGATGCCCAATAATTTCATCTACAGACGAGTTAATCTTCTCAAAAGATTATTAGTCAAATTTTGCACGATGTCAATAAACGAATATTCCCCGAAAGTTACTACAGTTAGTCTTGTTCCTGTTGTTAAGAATAGGTACAATTACGGACTCCTTCCATTGTTCTGGTACAATTTCCTTTTCCCAAATAGCAAGTACAAGCTTATAAATTTCGATAGGTAATGTGCTTCCACCCTCTTGTATTAATTATCCTGGAACTAAATCGGTATCTGAGGACTTGTACTTTTTCAGATTTTCTGTCGCAATTTCTAATTCAGAGAGTGTGGATTCGGGTATAAGTGGCTCAGCAGTTTGTATTTGAATTTCGTCCCGATCATTTTTATTTGGTCTGTGTACATTTCTGTCGTCGATTTGCAAAAGGGAACACGTCCAAAATAACGAATTGTTGGGAAATCGCAAACAAAGCATAACAGATTTAAAAAATTAAAATGTTGACAGATCCTGAATGTATGTATCCATAGTGATCTATTTGGAAAAAAAATATATGAACATTTTAAATTGTTAACTTAGTCGTAATTTTGCGATTTTCCAACACTTAGTTATTTTGGACATGTTTCCTTTTGGAAATCGACGATAGATTTAGTAGTTGTCCAAAATAGTTTTTCCATCTGTTTAGGATTGAATGAGAGTCTAAAAGCAAGTCACCAATCTCATCCTTGATCACGTTTACCCTTGCCTGATATCCGTTCTTAAATTTCTTTCTACGCTCATATATACCTCTAATGTTTTTATTCTTACTATTGATTTCTATCTCATTCAGTTTTTCCTTCAAGTAATCTCTCCTTTTATTCCTAAGTGTACGACCGTCTTTTATTGAAATAATTATCTCTCTTCGCCTAGACTGGATCCTGTAAGAATTTCAATTTTGCCTGTTTCCTTCTTTCTACTACCATGGAACAATCTTCATCCATCAATAATTGTTTATCAATTTAGACGCTCTTAAACAAACAAATACAATAAATATATGCTGCAGTCCACACCTGTGGAGTAACGGTTAGCGCGACTGGCCGCGAAACCAGGTGACCCGGATTCGGATCCCGGTCGGGACAAGTTATCTAGTTGAGGTTTTTCCGGGGTTTTACCTCAACCCAATATGAGCAAATTCTGGGTAGATGTCGGTGCTGGATCCTGGACTCACTTCACCGGCATTATCGCCCTCACCTCATTGAGATGCTAAATAACCTAAGATGTTGAAACAGCGTTGTAAAATAACCTTCTAAAAATTATATAGGCCTATGCTACTGAGATGACGTTACTTCAACCGTAGACTTGTTATAACATCGAAGAATTGAAGATATCCGCCAGAATTGAAAATTACGAGCATATGAGATTTTTTTTTGCCTAATAGAAAACCATAGATTCCATTATTGTTTTTAACAGATACTATGGACAGAATTACATTTACTTTCATTCCAAAATTATAGCTGTAATCGAACAGAAATATGAAATGTAGTTAAACCAAGGAAGCGCTAGAGGAATCAAATGGAATACTTTTCAATTGTTTGTACCTAGAGCAAGCCAGTAAGCTATGCTGCAAAATCGATGATGATGATGATGATGATGTTGATTGTTACTATTTATTACTACTACTACTACTACTACTACTACTACTACTACTACTACTACTACTACTACTACTATTATTATTTTCGCATAATCACGAGTACCTTATAAAAAGTCTGTTTTATCGTTGTAAACCATTTCGCTGTGAAGTGAAGAGTGTCTGTGAAATGATACTAGAAAATCCATGAGAAACTTTAGATTTGTCATCCAGAAATACAATTCCATCACCCAGATCCGAACCGGCGTCCACAGTAATCATCGTCAGGGCTTTCCCATCTGAATTATATAGGCGAACGAGCCCATCTGAGTTAAAACCTTAAGTGTTCTATTTATTGATATTTGTCATAATTGTTGTTGTTGATGTTGTTGTTGTTGTCTAGCCTACTGTCCGAAGACAGGTCTGAACCTCACATGTGATATCAAGCAGGCACCACGAACGAGCCCATCTGAGTTAAAACCTCAAGTGTTCTATTTATTGATATTTGTCATAATTGTTGTTGTTGATGTTGTTGTTGTTGTTGTTGTTGTTGTCTAGCCTACTGTCCGAAGACAGGTCTGAACCTCACATGTGATATCAAGCAGGCACCACTTATAAGGCAACTAGGCCAGGAGATAATGGGGTAGGGTGGCCAGTTCCTTTCCCCTTTTGTCATAACTATGAGAGATATTTCACGAGAAAAATTAGTTCACATTTTGTCATGTTTACAGTATGCAAATACTTATTTGTTCTAATTTAATTAAATTTCACAACATATCAAAATATGATACCATAAAATACGGAATTATTAAATATAAATAATATTATTAAATATTGGTATAAATTAATAATTTACCATACATCGTAAAATATTAATTGTTTTAACATTTCCACAAACACACAAAAATTCTTAGATGTCACTAATACCTTTCAGTAACTTTTAAATCAGCTTGCCGTCTTTTCTACACATTCCTCATCACTTTTAACATCCTCACCATTAAGTTCACATAAAATCGATCCCAGACTTCTGTTCTTTGTTTCTGGTACCTTAAAAAATGTAAACACCGCACATACTATACACACAAATGCAAACAACCAATAGCATCCCTGCAAACCCAGTAAGTCAATAATATTAACATAAAATTTAGTAGAAATAAAAGCCGTTAGCCATACTGTTATAGTTGTCACTGTGGTAGCAATTCCTCTTGCTTCTGGACTGAACATTTCTGACATTACAACATAGCCCACAGTTCCTAATCCTACAGACAAGAGGAACACGAACAGACCCACAAATAATATTGGAAGGAAACCCACAGATATCAGGTCGTAATTTTGTTGTTGAAGGAAAAAATAAATGCCTAGTCCTGCCAAACAAATGGACATTATTGTCTGTGTTACAATTATCAAGAGTCTTCTTCCAGCAATGTCTAATAAGAATAAAGATGACAAAGAACCAATCATTTGTACAATTGCAAGAATTATTGTTGCGGTATTTGGTTCAACAGAGCCACCCGTCAATTCAAAAATACTGACGGCATAGTTTAGAACAGGGTAAATTCCAGACAGTTGAATGGAAGCTCCAAGAACAATACATATTACTAGAGCACTCCTTGTACCTCGGGATGAAAGTAAACTTCTGATAGAAGTGTTTACACTTTCACTTTTCTTTACAACTGCTGTCAACTTCCTCATCTCCAACTCAGCGGCTTGCACGTCTCCTCCACGTAACCATAACAGCGATTCCATGGCCTCCTGCGATCTTCCATTTTTCATCAAATATAACGGCGATTCAGGAATCCAGTAATAAGTAAATGCGAAAACTATTGGTATAATTGCGCAGATTGTAGCCATGTCTTTGATGGATATTAGTGGTCCAACTGCGTACATGATGATGAATGCTATGTTTCCTAATGTTGAGCGAAATGTCCCAAGAGCGCCTCTGATGCTATCTTCAGCAATTTCACCCACATACATGGGGCAGAATACGATGACACCACCGCAACAGAACCCCAAGGAGAATCTTGAGATGTAGAAGAGATACAGAGACTCTGATAACACAATGAACAACCAGCTGACGATGAATGGTATGACGACAGAGTATCCTGCGATCTTTCTTCCATATTTCTGAGACACGTAGCTGAAGATCGGAGAAGACACGAGGGCTCCTAAAAATGATAGTGACCCCAGCCAGGCTTCTTCTTCCTCCGAAATTATTCTTCCATCAAGAAGTGGTTTTCCGGACTTGAGGAGTGGCAGTGATGGAGTTGGCCAAGCCATCGCCATTCCATAAACTATTGATGACAAGTTTGCTGGAACAAAGAAAGAAGGCATGAGAGATTATAGTTACATTAATTTTATTTCCCATACAGGAGCAACTTGCCAAAAATTGAGGAAGACCAGGTCTGAGGTTAATCTAACTCAGTACAAACAATTGCGTAAAATAGTGACCCAAGAAATAAATCTGAAACTACAACACATTCATTGCCTTTTTGGACCATCTTCAAATCTATCAGCATTATGGAGATATTCGAGGACAATGGATATAGGGAGACAGAAGGATCAGGTAAATAATGTATCTGTTTCACTGGTCACTCTTAATGAATGAACATTATACAACGTTACACTGACACTCAATTAACCCCAAGGGAAAAAAGGCAATGCATAAATTAGTGGCAAGCGCAGTCAAAGGAGCGTGATATTTGTCCTTACAACAGATTTAAACATAAGAAAAATTGTAAAACGTATAATTACTAAACGCTGAAGGAATTGATTTTGTCAGTGCTGTCCTACTGCATAGAATCATAGATGTAATATTGCCAATTTTGCCACGCATTTTAACGTCTTTGTTATGATCTCTACAATAATAATGTATTACATCCGACTTCGGAAGAAGACTTATGTACGTTCCCTTCTTAAAACTAATACGCCTTTAACCCCAAATCATTGTCTAACTATAAATCCTACCTACCATGTCAAAAGCATTGAAAGGTATTGTTAGCAAACAATTGACGAACCCCTTGAACGAACACAACTTACTTGATGAGTATCACACAAACTTCAGAACTGGAAAAGCACGAAATGTAGTGTTGCTTAAAGGAAGATATGGAGAGCATCCGACAATCAAAAGTTAACCATTTCGATAATCCTTAACTTCAGAAAAAGTTTGACTCAGTTGACATAGATCTGCAACTATGCGAGTTCCCAACCCTTAACTTATCACAAAATCCAGTTTCATGCTCTATTTCCTACCTTCACGTACGCCGACAATGTGCGCGAATTTGCCATCGTTTTTCTTCCTGGCATATTGTGAGTGCAAGTGTACCATAGGGTTTGGTTCTTGGATCTATACTTTTTGCTATCTATATAAACGACATATCGCAATGCATTAAACACTGCACACATCCTATTTGCTGATGGCTTACTCACACACACACACACACACATACATACACACACACACACACACACACACACACACACACATATATATATATATATATATATATATATATATATATATATATATATATATATATATATATATAGAGTCAATCAAAACCTCTGCGACAAACTCTGAGAGGTGATAGATCTAACAACAAGGAACCCTTTTTGTTAAACAACTTGTGTCTTTTGACGCGTCGTTTCGAAGTTACCGTTGAAAATGTTTTTTTGCGCGGGCGTATGTCAATGTATGCGAATTTGTGCACCCCTGTTTATTTGTTGAGATGTTTGTAAGAAACGAGGAGGGTTGTTGTTGTTGTTTGTTTACGTGTAATGTTCAATACCTTTTCCTTTCAGTTCAGTCTAATCATCAATTGAGAATGGATGTCCACACTTTTCCCGAGTTAGCCTACATGGTAATGTGTTATGAGGAGGCTCGCGGAAACGGAAGAAGAGCTCTCCATATGTACCAACAGCAGTTTCAAAACAAAAATCACCCTCATCACACAATGTTTGCTCGACTTTATCAGCGCCTTCGAGACGATGGGTCTCTTCGTTCTCAGCACAGTGGTGGAAGACCGCGTAGACATCCATTCTCAATTGATGATTACACTGAACTGAAAGGATAAGATATTGAACATTAAACGTAAAGAAACAACAACAAACCTTCTCGTTTCTTACACACATCTCAACAAACAAACAGGGGTGCACACATTCGCATACATTGACGTACGCCTGCGCAAAAATATTTTCAACGGTAACTTCGAAACGACGCGTCAGAAGACATAGATTGTTTAACAAAAAGGATTTCTTATTGTTAGATATATCACCCCTCAGAGTTTTTCGCAGAGGTGTTGAATCACCCTGTGTGTGTATATATATATATATATATATATACAGGATCAGGGTGATTCGGGAGAATTTACCGCCACTTACGGACCTTATTTCTCAAGACATGTTGAGCAAAAAATGTCACATAAACAAATATCCTATTCTCAATATTTACAAAAATACTAATTTGAATGTGTTTGTAAAATACGTTTTATCTTCAGGTTGAAGATGAAAGAATATTACAAATAGAGAATGAACCATTCAGAAGTATCATTTCTTTAATTGGAAAGTTTCTAAAGCTAAAAATATGCTGTGAACTCCTTAGTTTCTTCGTACAAACATCTTTTTTTTTTACTAGAAAATTACATTATTCTTACGCACTTATCGGAACAATTATTACAAACCACACCCTTCCACCGACTTGATTGTGTGTAGTTCAATTTTGCATCCTAATATACAGTCTTAGAAAGTTTACAACACATTTTCAAAAATGTCGCCGTCCGCTTCGATACACTTGGACGCACGTTTGTGAACCGCACTCGTCGCTCTACGAACAACTGTACAGACCGATTATTTAGTCCTGACAGCTCAGCGACGCGAAAGAGGGGAAGTAATAGGAGTAGTGGGGAGAGTTCCGGAGTAGAGATAAGGACGAGAGGTCGGTAAAGGAATGCAGTACAGCTGTACTGGAAACACAACGCTATACTACATGTGTGACAGCCGATCGCTCTGACTGCAGGCGACAGAATATCCTGAACATCCTTTGGCGTAACATAATGGACTCGCTTGACCCAGGCGCACATTATCGGCGACTGTCAAGACTAAATAATCGTACATACGACTCTCTTTGATTTCCGCAGAGGCATGCCTGGTACACGCAAGTAGCTCCTCACGTGTTTGTGAATGTTTGATAAACAAGATCCTTCATCCATCCTACGTATACGCTCACCGAATTCTCCTGGATACTAAAGAAAGATAAGATCGACTTTTTTCATCGGTGCGGTTAAGATGGAAAGTGATAGTGCAGACGATTAGTAAAACTAGAGATTTAATTTAAATTTTCGCCAAAAAGAAAGAGAATGAAAAGTGTTTGGGTTTTTAAATAGTTAATTACATTTTCAACATGCAACTTTGATTAAAAGTATAATAAATAAAGCGCATAAATGAATAATATCTTTTTTTTTTTTTTTTTTTTTTTTTTTTAAGATGAAAGAGTCCCCCAGTACTCGACATCGAGGTAGCGGAATTCTTACCTTCCATATCTTTTTGTAGAAAATTATCGAAATTATATTTCTGCAATTTGAATTAGCTGCGAAACGATATTAATTAAACAGTCCATTCTCAGGCAAAGATGATCAAGTTAAACATTTCTGAATTTAGTACATGATGATACGAAAAAGCGTTTCAACATCATCGAGTTCTGTTTCAATTCAGTGCATGCGCGTAAGATAATCCATGGTTCGTACATAACTAATACAAGAACAGCTTATTGGAACGAACATCTCAAAATTCGCAACCAAAGGCAACAATCTGACTCATTGTTCATTGAATACGAACCTCGTCAGTGAAACAGCTGCGACACGACATTGTCACGTGCTCGTGCTATCTCTTGGCTACTCGCTGGCTAAGTTCACGCGTTTTTCACAGCAATGCGTTCCAATAACTAAACGTATCTATGTAAATATTTAGAATAGGACATTTGTTTATATGACATTTTTTGCTCAAAAGTCTTCAGAAATAATCTTTGTAAGTGGCGGTAAATCCTCATGAATCGCACTAAAAGCACTAAAAGACGCAGTAAATTAAGTTAAAAATTACCTAAAAGTAATTATTTCGTGGACGAAAGTATTTAGACTAAAGCTGAACTCAAAGAAAACACAGACGTTTATAATTTATAATAGGACGTCAACGACTGTAAAGTAAAGTGAACACATGTAACATACCTTCTATTAATATAAATGAAAAAGTTATCCCCTACAGTGATGCAGTATAAAATCTAGGAATATGCATAGAGGTCCATCCATATATATATATATATATATATATATATATATAAATAAGTATTTTTCACCATCACTCCACTCCCTTCATTACTGGATTAATTTATAGTCATAGTTTTATTGCGATCTTTTAAAATTCCTTTTTTATTGCCGGTATTTTATTACATTTCATTTGTTATATTTTTCTTTATGTTTTGCCTTATTTGTACTAATTAAGTTGTTTATGTTGTATTCTAATTTATAGATCTCTATTTTACTTGATATTTTTATTTTTTAATGTCTAAATTTTTTAATATTTTGTGATATGTTAGTATTTTTCTTTTCACTTTTCGTTTAATAACATTGCTTGTTTATTTTTCGACCTGATGGAGTGTAAGAGAAGGATCTATGAGCTTATCTCCACCTATATAAATAAATAAATTAATTAATAAGTAAAGAACCAAAGAAACAGACAAGAAGGAGGGACGCACGCACGAACGGACGAATGAACAAACGAACAAACCAACAAACAAACGAGTGTCGTTTTCTCCGCACCCGGTATATTGATATAATAGCGAATAATGTCATGGCATGAAATGAGTCTGCTGTTGCCAATATCCAGTATATTTTCACATTTCCCTGTATAGTTACGCTATTTTTAAGAACACCATCAAGATTCCGTCGTATTAGTCCGAATTCACACTTTCAATATTGCCATCTTCCTCCTGCCATGAAGACACACTTGAAGAGCAAGCATTTCTCTATTAACGATGAAGTCATGTACGTTGTAATTGCATGGATAGACGTCCAGGAACACTAAATTTTTACAATGGATTACAGACGCTACTGCACAGCTGAGAAAAGTATATTCAAGTGCAAGGAGACTACGTTGAACGCACATCAAATTTCAGTCCGCTAACACGTACTCTTCCCTGTCAGGCCAGAAACTTTCCACCCAATCCTCGCAGGCCTACATGGAATTTTGCTGAATTATTAGACATGCCCTTTTTCATATCAATTCATCTGGGAGTAATGCATAGGAAATAAGCCGGACAAAAGTCATTTTTCGAACTTCATATTAAAAGCACATAATTACCTCAGTAATAATCCTCAATAGTCATTCTACTAAGACCACGTGTTTTTCGAAGAATACTTCAAAGGTTCTGGTCAATACGTACGGGCAAAAGTGACACAATTCTTTCCTGATTAATTCTGTATTTTTATAAGTGATTTCTGAACATTGTATCTGACTTAACCATGCAAAGTAATATGCTAACTATATTTTTTGTGAATGTGTTGTGATCTTCTGTATTAGGAACAATTACAGTTTTCAGTATTTTTTGTTTCTAAGTACTGTTCAAGTTTTTATTCCTCGTATTTGGGGAAAAAATAAAATTGTTTTAGAGTTTTAAAAAAATGCGCAGAAGTGTACAACGTGAAACTTGCATATGTATATTGGTAGACATTTGTAAGTTTGCCACTGGAGGTTTCATCTGCAACACCCCGCAACACTGCGAATTATGACCTCTAAATCATATCTATGCGCCTGGTCCGTCAACAAGTGTCGCGTCATACGCACTTACAGAGAGTTATGTTTTATTACTTAAAGACTGAGGAGTGTTTTATTGGAAGTAAACAACAAAGGCCCTTAATTTTTTTCCATATCCAGAGGGCTTTCGTTTGCTTCAGGTCATTGTATAATCTGTGCATAATGTAGTGTGTAAAAACGAATTTACGTGTTAGCCTAGTTGCGAAGAAATTTACGAGAAAATTAAAGACTTTTGTGCAACATGAAGAATATGTTGTGCAATATATGAAGAACAAAATAATGTGAATTAAATTTGGACAGTCATAGCACAAAGTAACTATAAAGTATAATAAGAATGTGTTTTTTCTTCAATATTACCAGCGTTAGAACAAAATTAGTCATCGCAGCGAAACCACGTATCTTCGTAAAAATTCAGACTGATTATAACAAGAAATTTAGTTACCATTGACGGACATTTCTTCTACTTCTTCTTCTTATTCTTCTGAAAAGTGTTATCAATGATAGTAAGTATAGAAATTTTTCAAAATATCAATACTGTATGCCACCCACAGTAAATATAATTCTTGTTCATGGATCTGTAATTGTGCAGGCAACTCAGTTATTTTATCTATTGCAGAATTATTAAAAGATGTCATTAAGTCTAGAAACTAAGATGTGACGAAATTTTGAGAAAGTTTTATTCGAAGAATTTCAAAACTAGACGACAATTTATACCTCTTTAGCAGGTTAATGTTGACTTCTGACCCATTAATTTCCAGTTTTATTAAACTACCAAAGGAAAATAAGAATTAAATATATCTTTGGAAGTGCTTGGTCTTTTGGTAATATCCGAAGAAGAGAAGGGGCAAGAAGACGACGAATTTGAAACATCCGCTTGCGGGACGAGAGACAGACTGGAGATCTAAGTTCCTCTTGAAATTCTTTACTTTATCACGAAAGAATGTTTTGTCTTCCTTTATCTTTAAATCACTCTTGGTGTTTGAATTGAGGGGTAGTTATTTATTTCCAAATGTAATTAAAATTTGCAAACGTTAGATACATGTTATTAGTATCATAATAAGTGTATCAAATTTCAAGTTAATATGACCACTAGAAAAGGAGTTATTACTTTTGTCCGGGTTATAAGCGATTCGGACAACTGTGCGGCGTAGCTCTGTCGGCTAAGGCGCTTGCCTGCCTATCCGAAGTTGCATTCGGGCGCGGGTTTGATTGCCGCATTGGCTAATTACCTGGTTGGGTTTTTTCCGAAGTTTTCTCCAACCGTAAAGCAAATGTCAGGTAATCTATGGTGAATCCTCGGCCTCCTCTCACCAATACCATCTCGATATCACCAATCTCATCGACACTAAATAACCTCGTAGTTAAATAATCAAGTAAAAAAGAATGCATATGAAATATAATTTTAATTAATGCTTCTTTTTGAGGAAGAACAAAAATAACATTTTCAAAAAATCGCTTGTAACGATTTCTTCTTTGAATATGTTTCTTGTTACTGCATTTTTAAATCTCATTGATTGCGTGATTGCGTCTTAATGTTTGCGTTATCGCTTTGTTGATTTTAAATTACATTTTATTTTAATGAGACGATTATAAGCTTTAAATAATACTAAAATAATAACCTATTTTAAATTACTGATTCTGTATTATAATAAAATATATAATATTAGTGCATTAATTATGTTAATTTGTACTTCATATCTGAGCAACGTGAGCCTTCCCCTCTCGTAAGATATAGACTCGTTCAGTGCTTTCATTTGTTTTTGACGATACTCCATCGCATGATATGGATTTGTCCTATACTTTCATAGTTTTCTTGAGTACATGATTTCACTGTCTCCTACATACAGTCTAACAGTATTACTATTACGGATGTAGTGTAATCTTTTCACTGCATGGCGTCCTTGCTTCCTGTTAGACATAAAATATGATTTTTTCCAGCATGTAAAACTTCTGACACAATTCTGTAATTTAAAGATAAGTACCTATATCCTATCAGTATTACTTAGATACGTTATGAACCTAAAAAACTGTGGTCGTTATAGAAAAAAGCCTTAAACTTCTCTTTTAAATAATAATAATAATAATAATAATAATAATAATAATAATAATAATAATAATAATAATAATATTATTATTATTATTATTATTTAATTAAGCCTCCTACTCCAAATTTGTGACAAATACTGTATTTGTATCTATAGCTAATTTATACGAATTAATATATAATATTAACCTGACAATAATTCTTTACTTTTTCTTTAAAAAATGACAAGAGATTTTTAAATCCCACAGATTCCATAATTACATCTGTACTCTCCTCGTATGAGATTAAACTCATCCAGTGTTTCACTTTTTTACAATACTCGTCTATTACAGTGTGGACTCGTCATTAAATTGTTCAATACATAACGTCACTGCCTCCTGTTATATAATCCGACAGCAGTAGTATTGTGGATGTACTGTTTCTTGCAGTAGAATACGCAACATTCAACAGACGGCAACACGTGTACTCTCTGACACGTGCAGCATCTAGCTGAGACCATTCTATTACACAAAATATGACGTTTTTCCCGTTAGTAACTTCAAAAAAGATGTCACATTAAATTATGATGCTTTCCTGTAGTCGCAATTGTACGCCCACATATGTACCCACTTGTAGCCAAAAACCGAGATGATGATGATGATGATGATGATGATGATGATGATGATGATGATGATGATGATAAGAAGAAGAAGAAGAAGAAGAAGAAGAAGAATTCAGACACTGTAGGCCCACACCTATAAAGATCCATACGGGTTTGTTAATTTTGTTTTATTTAACGACGCTCGCAACTGCAGAGGTTATATCAGCGTCGCCTGGTGTGCCGGAATTTTGTCCCGCAGGAGTTCTTTTACATGCCAGTAAATCTACTGACATGAGCCTGTCGCATTTAAGCACACTTAAATGCCATCGACCTGGCCAGGGATCGAACCCGCAACCTTGGGCATAGAAGGCCAGCGCTATACCAACTTGCCAACCAGGTCGACCATACGGGTTTGTTCTTCGCTCCTTTGCGTATGCCAATACCCTGTGCAATGCCGTTTAGATAACACAGTCGATTAATATTCCTATAATATTAATTTATGTCGATTCACTTTCACAGCACTGTTGGTAACATGCCAGTAGTGTACTGACTTAGCAGTTTATAATGGAATTATAATATCGTCTAACTTTTTTATCAATTTTTCGTAGTATACAGGGTGATTCAGACCACCCGTAACAGTAATTTATTTCGGAAACTAGTGCATTAAAATTTTCGAGACAAAAATATTTATAACTAAAGTAGGCATGTGAACTTTCACTTGAGCTTGATTTCATCAATCAGCCTTAACAGGAAGTAGGGTCAGTGGCGTATTACTTTAAAATTTCAAATGGGAGTTGGGGTCAAATAGGGTATCATTTGATAGAGCTCTTCAAAACAAACAACTTTCATATGAAACGTGTTATCAATTCTTACTCTTTCAATGAGAAAAGGTACGAAAAGATGTCATTAATACTTAGAAATGTTACGACAAGAAAACGTAAACTAGATAAGTACATTTAATGTTGACAAAGTACATACTCACAATTACCTGGCTGAGTGTAGACCTGGTGGCCGGCAGCACCGTCGAGGGGTGAATACAAGTAAACTACCCCTTCCCCTTTGCTCGCTCAGCAGTGTTTTCTTTAGTCACCTTAATGCAGTATCTACGGCCAGGTCTACATGTACACTGCACTTAGCCAGGTAATAAGCTCAGGTGGGCTTGCCCAACAATGTACGATAAGAAGGAAGTGTTTTATTTTCTCTGTACCTATGTATATGCAGTACATTTTTCTAGTTTTGCAATTGCTTTTGTGACTAATAAAATAATTACCTAAAAGGTAAGAGTGATTACAAATACCTCCTATGTACTACAAACAGATGCGGTCTGTGGCATGGCCAGCACGATCTCCTGACTTGAATCTTTGGATTTCTATCTTTGGGGACGGTTAAAAAACATTGTCTATCAAGATCGTCCCACAACAAGGGTAACATGAAACAGCGAATCCGAGAGACCTTCCAGTCACTTGACCACGCCGAAGTGTTAGCAATCACTGATAGTGTTAGAAGAAGAGTACGGATGTGTGCTGCTCAGAACGGCAGACAGTTTGAACATTTGTAAAACGTAATGGCATTGTCCAATCTTTTAGTAACATCTGTCAACATTAATTGTCTTGTTTACATTTTCGTATTGTAACATTTCTCAATATTGATGGCGTTGCCTTTTTGTACGTTTTCTCATTGAAAGAGTAGGAATTTATAAAATCATTTCCTATGTAAGTTGTTTGTTTTGAATGGTACCCTATATTTGACCCCGACTCCAATTTTAAATTTTAAAGTAATACGCCACTGACCCTACTTCCTGTTAAGGCTATTGTTGAAATCAAGCTCAAGTAAAAGTTCACATGTGCTTTAGTTACAAGTATTTTTGTCTCGAAAATTTTGATGCACTAGTTTACGAAATAAATGACTCAAGAGCGGTCTGAATCACCCATTGTCTTTTCGTACATTTTCTCATTGAAAGAGGAGTTAATAAAAAACGTTTCCTATGAAAGTTGTTTGTTTTGAAGAGCTCTATCAAATGGTACCATATTTGACCACGACTCCCATTTGAAATTTTAAAGAAATACGCCACTGACACTACTTCCTGTTAAGGCTGATTGATGAAATCAAGCTAAGTGAAAGTTTACATGTGCTTTATTAATAAATATTTTTGTCTAAAAAATTTTAATGCACTAGTTTCCGAAATAAATTACTATAATGGGTGGTCTGAATCACTCTGTATATCAAAATAATGAGTTACAAGTAACTAGAGTATACGAATAGATACGTTTAGACGTCGGCCTCGGTAGCGTAGTCGGTATAGCGCTGGCCTTCTGTGCTCGAGGTTGCGGGTTCGATTCCGGCCCAGGTCGATGGCATTTAAGTGTGTTTAAATGCGACAGACTCATGTCAGGAGATTTATTGGCATGTAAAAGAACTCCTGCGGGACAAAATTCCGGCCCAACGGCGACGTTGATATAACCTGCAGTTGCGAGCGTCGTCAATGAAACCATAATTTAATCATTTATGTTTAGACAGCCATTCCTAAAAGTAGGCCTATGATATATTTTAACGTCAAGTAAGCGTATTGAAAATTGACTATATGGCCTGTACGACTGTAGCAATGGCAACCTATCAATAAAACCGTTTAAACAATGACTTTTAAAATTTCAAATTGACTGTCTTTTTTGGTTAAAGAACGTACACGAATTAAATTGATTCCTTCAACAACTGTTCAATTGATAGCCATAATTATTTACTACTGTTAACACATTTGTCAGATTTTGCGGCAAGTAAATTAGGATTTGAAACATCGTCTGAATAAGTGAGAAGTACCTTTGGAACATTCTCTATCTTGTACCATTCCTTAAACCTATTGCATTATAGGCTATAATTTATTATTTCCTTCATTGTGGCTTTGCTGGTAATAAACTAATTCGATTGTTGGTGTGTGGATAAGCTTCAGGGCTTCTACCGCGTTGTCTTGGTGTTGGTGGCTGACGTTTCGACCGCTGTGTTATGGTCACCTTCAGAGCAGTTGAGAAGATGACCACAACACAGCGGTCGAAACGTCAGCCACCAACACCAAGACAACGCGGTAGAAGCCCTGAAGCTTATCCACACACCATGTACACCAGCCGCGGAAGCCTACGCGAACACTTAATTCGATTTTTACTGTCCCTACAGCTTCTTTCATTCCTTCTGCTTCACTTTCAGCCATAATGTTTTCATAAATTTACTGTCAGATGGCATTCGGTGCCACACTTGTCATGTCGATCAATACTGTAAGCGACAGTTCATAAATTTTCCGCGAGCCCACAGATCCAGCAATTTTCAAGTGAAATATGAAAATAAATTATTTAATTAATTATCTAAATGTATTTATAAATACTGTAGACACACATGTTAAAAGCAATTTTATTTTGTTCGTAGATTTACTACACTTCACCTGAGCTATTATTTTGCAGACATCTCTACTGACAAATTAAAATTACACTTTTAACGCTTTTATCATACAGGGCTTTCATTTCAAAACTTTCCAGTCTAAATAACTAATTATTTAAATTGAATTCAATTTAAACAAAAATACGTAAATTTAGATATTGAGGGGGAAGTCTGAAACCAGGCTTAATTGTATTTTAGATTTCATCCCTACCCCCAGCCACACTCACTTTGAAATTTCAAATGGCACCTCTATATTTTTATACTTAAATATGAAAGAGATTGAATTCTTTATACAATTCATTAATTTGTTTTCGCAATAGAAAACGAAAGATGCAAAAACAAATTAATGAAGTGTATATAAAATGGAATTATATTTCATATTTAAGTATAAAAATAAAGGGGTGCAATTTGAAATTTCAAAATGGGGTGGCAGGGAGTAGGGGTGAAATCTAAAATGCAATTAAGCCTGGTTTCAGACTTCCCCATCAACATCTAAATTGACGTGTTTTTTGTTTAAATTGAATTCAATTTAAATAATTAGTTATTCAGACTGGGAAGTTTTGAAATGACAGCCGTGTATATAACTATTATGTCGCTTCGTGCAAACTGCATCTTTTTAACCCGTACGATTTATGAATGAAATCAGTTTATACGAGTAAATGAATATTTTATAAGATAGGACTTTTGCATGCAACATAACTTACAAAGGTTTCACATTTTATTGCACAAGTGGTGATTGACATTATAAATGCTTTTTAAATGATACTTTAAGAACATAAATGTCATTAGTAACATTAACTAAACGGATTATTGAGCAACGCGTAAAGCTTATTACAAGAAAATATACATGTTAATTTGCATTACATGTTGTTGTGTTATGACATTTAATGGCAGCATTATGGGAGTTCTATGGCTCGAATGATAATGACACGGTATCACCATTTAAGTTTACACATGATATCACATCACTAACTAACAAATATTCATTGCTTTAACCACAACATAAGATAGAAATAATGTGACATCGAAAGTGAATTATAATATTTACTAATAAAAATTATATTAAAATGATATGGCATATGGAAATTAATTTCTTTATGTAATATCTCGTCTTACCTACAGCTGCAGCAATAATCTGTCTCAATTTGATCTTCCATGTCTTTGTCCGTTTTTCTTGGTTGTTATTGAGTGCGGCGATGGTCTTCATGTTTCGGAGAAGGATGCGTAACTAAGCGATATTCAGATCCAAGCGATGCAGCTTATCTCGAGACATGAACTCCTAATGTAGTCATACAATGTCACTAATTGAACTTTGTATTTACAGTAATCCAACCCTTCGACTTGATACGAGCATATCACTAGACCGCGGATCTTGAGGTAAAAACCTATTTTTCTGTTGATAACTTGCAGCTTTGAAAGCATAAAAATGTTAGTTATATATAAATTCCTTTATCATGACGTCCGACTGCCTTTTCGGTTGGCAGTAGAGGTCCGGAATAATATATAATAATAATTTTCAATCATTACATCTGAGGCAAATAATAAAAACAATTGCAATGGAAATTAATAATGGCACTTAGGGATTAGATACTATATAAATAGTTATGTAATATTCATATTAAGTTTCTTGTAATATGTAAATATACTTTTTTAATATCTTCGCAAGGAACTCCGTGTCTTTGTAAGATATTTCTAGTGAATTTAAAAAAAAAAACCTCTTGCACCAAAAAACAAACCTTTCATCCCTTATGTAAAATTATTAATGTTATCACTATTAAGTAAGGAATACATGGAAGATACAGTGATTGCTCTTCTTCACCTAGAACCTGTGGCTATTGAGTGTTCTTCTCAAATCGGACTATTGGGTTGGAAATTATGACTTTCATCGTAGACTTTTTAATGGCCACTATATCCACTCGCCCATTACATCCATCCACAGAAATACAATGCACCTCTTCATATATTTCCAATTTCGCTCTCCTAAGGGAAAATGTAATAGTCGACCTTGCGATGGCGCCAGTTTCTTCAATGGTTCCGCTTTGAACAATAACCCAAGACATGTTCGAGTGTTTCAATTTCTTCACTACCTGTGAAGCGAAAACATTAGTGTTTGTAGTTGTTCCTGACGCGAATCTGACTACAGCAGTATTACAGAACAATTTAATTGTATTTGTCCATTCTCTTCAGAAAGTTCTTTGCTATTAAGACTGTGGATCATTGAAAATAACGAAACAAACCATTAAAAAATATAAATTTTGTTTTCAACTCTAAAAAAAAAATCATGTTCCAGTTTTCTAAAACTGCTTATTTTGCTCCTATGACAATTTAAAGCCCCTCAGGACGAATTTAAAGGGACCAGCGCGTGCGTGAAGCTGAAGTCCTTTAAACTCACATTCAGCTATCATTCTGGCAGACTTTATTCTTCATTACAATTAATTTTACTTTTCATTCAGTTCATATTTCGCGCTGTTGTGTAGGAGAAAAAGATGTGTGGAGACCTATATAGGAAGGAAGGATGTCGATAGAATGTGACATATACATGCTGTACTTTGATACTCGTTTTCTCGATTTTCCAATTTTCAATATTTGGTAACATTCAAAGTGCTTTAATGAATGCATTTTTTCTCCATTATCAGTGAAATTTTGCACAGATATCTACAAAAGTATATGAAGTAAACTGACACTTGTGTTTTCTTCTGCTATTGAAAGTATTTAAATCACCAAGTCGGTTAAGGCGCTTGCCTGCCGGTCTGAAGTTGTGCTCGGGCGCGGGTTCGATCCCCGCTTGGACTGATTACCTGGTAGGGTTTTTCCCGAGGTTTTGCCCAACCGTAAGGTGAATGCCAGGTAATCTATGGCGAATCCTCGGCGTCATCTCGCCAAATACATCTCGCTATCACCAATCTTATCGACGCTAAATAACCTCGTAGTTGATACAGCGTCGTTAAATAACCAACTAAAACAAACATGTGTTGAGAATGTGATAAGTTTATAAAATTGCAAAATTAACAACTAAACGAGTAAGTATTTTTTTGTCAAAAAGTAAATGAAAAAATATAAGAGCACGTGTCACATTTTAGACACATCTTTCAGGAATAAATTAAATATAAATTAAAAGAAACATTATGTCATTCATTCATTCATATCGTTCCGCACAAGGACAGATCTTTCACTGCACACCCAGCATTCTCTAGTCTTTCCTATTTTCTGCCTTCCTCTTTGTCTCCTCAGATGATCCATATTATCTTAATGTCGTCTATCATCTGATATCTTTTTCTGCCCCGAACTCTTCTCCCGTTCACCATTCGTTCCAGTGCATCCTTCAGAAGGTAGTTTCTTCTCAACCAGTGACGCAGCTAATTCCTTTTCCTCTTTCTGATCAGTTTCAGCATAATTCTTTCTTCCTCCACTCTTTCCAACACTGCTTCGTTTCTTATTCTGTATGTCCATTCACACGCTCCATCCTTCTACATATCCACATTACAAATGCTTGTAGTCGTTTCTCCTCACTTCGTCGTAATGTCCATGTTTCTGCCCCATACAATGCTGCACTCCACACAAAACACTTCACTAGTCTCTTCCTTAGTTCTTTCTCCAGAGGTCCGCAGAAGATGCTACTTTTTATATTAAAAAAATATGTAAACTTTGAAAATTGAGGAAATTATAATTCAGTAGGTATTTAAAAAAACAACAAAAATTAATTATGAGTAAATTAATTTGAATATAAAAGTGAACATTTGTGTATTGCATGTCCACATTGTAAGAAATATGCGGTATAAGTTTCAGATTGATTGATGTAAAAATGTAGAAGTTAGAAATTACACAGATCCATAGCCTTAAGCATCCATTTTAGCGTCATCCTGATATACCAATATTTCTTTTCCCTTATGAGGAAGTGTACTCAAAGCATTAAATGCTTCGTGCCGTAAATATTTTCTAATTTGGCATTCTGAACGTGGGATGGAATCCTTACAGTATGGAATTCGCAAGTTATATAGACAATCCCGAATTTCACTATCAAGTCTCGATAATTATGCAGGATTTCATTATCTACACTCGATAACTTCTTGACATTGTTAAAATGTTAGATACTCGTATTAGCCTGTCTTTCTGCTTTAACCACACCCAATTCTCTCACATTCCTTGCTGCTTAAAACATATAATTAGGACAATCATGTAGAATACCTAAAATTTATTTCACAGTAGTTGATCTTTTAAGTTTATAGTTATCTTCCAGAAATGCGACAGGAATCTTATGTAATGGAGTAGTTTGTCAATTATATACAATTCTTGGCCATAAAAATTGACTGATGATATTAAGTTTCTGTCCGGTCTTAATAATATAGAGGTTGATAAAGAATTTAAACCACTTTTTACATTCGAATAATTCTATTTGTGTCTAGAGTAATATCAACAGAGAAGGTGACTCCCAGGTACTTAATAAGTTCACCATTCCTTAAAAATCTTAGGATGCTATTCATAGACATTTCGCTAGCCCGCGCTACGAGCGTGCTAAACTAGCCCCGGCTTTCGACTGGTTACTTGTACAGGATTCATATCATATCATATCGCTAACACTGGTTTATGAATACGAAAAACGTTAGTTCGCTGATCATCCACCAGAAGCCCACGCTAAGAATGTCTATGAATACGATAGTTTCTTCACATGGCAATGTTAAAAATCCTTCTTGAACTATTCCATTGCTACTATTTATAATTTTACTTTTGGATGGGTTAATCTTCAGCATGTTCCAGAATGGAATATGCATGATTTCCAATAACAGCTACGTCATCTGCAAAAGCTAGCAGAAATACTTCCGAATTCATTATTAAATTTGAAATCAAATTCTGGAGTTACTTCCTTTTCTGTTAATTTTTTAGTGTATCATCAATTGCTAAATTAAATAATTCAGTTGATAAAGAGGATCCCTGTGCAACATCTTTTAAAAGTTTTATGTTTTTAGTTTCGTTAATTCTTGACTCCACATGGATTTTATTATCTTATGTAAGATCAGTTAACAGATTTCTAAGGTTTTTATTGATCAACCTACAATATTGTAAAACAATATTTTTCTTTCTTATGTTGCACACAAGAGTTAGTTTGCGTGTAAGTTCATGAAACAATAACAGTTTCAACGAGATTTGTGCTGTATGAAGTTTTCCAGGTAAGATTTTATTAAAATGCGTGTTTGTATTGGAAATCCTTTTACGTAATTTTGTTGTTGTAGTAACATCACTGAGTGTGAATATTATCTGTAGTATAATGATCGTTAAATAAGAACTATGTCGTCATAACTTAGGCGCCAGAGTGTCTCTTGAGCACACGATTGACGCAACACTAGTATCATAAAACACAAGTCCTTATCAGCCACTGACATAGAGTTATATTATTTGTTAGCCTTTCTTCATGTTTATAATTATCTTGTAGTTATTATTTTGATGATTCCACTAGAGCCTTTCTTTTAACACGTAACTTGTCTTCTAATAAATCCGCATTTAACTGTATTTAACAACTGATAAGAATACGTTGTTTGAATTTGGGAGTCATCAAGAAGTTTAATTATGTTCTTCTGATACATCAGTAGAAACAAAAAGTTTTAAATGTGTTAATTTTGATGTAGAATACGTCTTTACCTGTACTGAGTATGAGCACCCGTTTCTCAATCTGTGGTGAAACTAAATATGATAGAATTTGAAATACTTACTATAACAACACTGTGAGCCACAGTCGAATGCTAGTCTTAGTAATTGGGCCATAAACCAATCTAACTTGTGTGATCATGCTTAATGACGCCATCTCCCTTCGATACGGACATGAGGGCGTCGAAATTGCGTATAAAATTAGCCTGTCATGCTGCCTCTTTCAGTAATATCTAGGCATCGAGAGCAACTACAGACTTGTGCGGCCATTCGTTTGATTTGTAACACCGCGTGAGTTCTGCAATATTAAAGTGAAAATTAAGACTGGTGGTTTCTGACCAAAACATTATATAGACATAGCCGGTATGTTGTTCTGACAACACACACAAGCAGAGTCGGGTTAAGTGATGTCAGATTATTATTGGCGCGTTGCCTGGCATTGTTTACTATGCTCGGCTTGGTCTGTTCCCGCAGAGTATTCTTAAACTGTATTGTTCATGTCCCTTTCCGTTGTTATCAATAGAGGACGTATTCTGGCCCAATGCATATAGAGATTAGATTAGTTGTTCATAAACTATATATACGTGACGTCATGTTTGGCGCGTGGCACGGGTATTATCAGGGAACACTTGCATCTTGTTTGTGCTGTAGTTGACATATTCATGATTCAAAACTAGACCTCGCAGACTGTTTACACTGCGTTCTAATGATAAAGACTGATACTACGTTCATCTCTTCTACAATTTAAATAATGTATTCATTTATTTAATTGATTTATTTTTGCTAGTAGAGTTAAGACAATAAGGCCTTCAATTCCACTCAGAAGTATAAAATACATAGCAAATGTAAGTAATAACAATACAGAAAACATTGTAATAATAATAATAATAATAATAATAATAATAATAATGTGAAGAATAGCGCCTCAGAAAGTGTACGCGTGCATAAGGAGGGAGCAATGTGAAGAATGGCGCCTCAAGAGATGTGCGCACTCATCTAGCGAGACCGAGATGCGCAGGACAGAAACTTTTGACGCTAGCATGGTACTGAGGGAGGGGGGAGAAAAGCTACTGTGACTGGGCGGAAGTAAGGAAGCATCTGGAAGCGGATTGTTCCCGGAAGTCCAGTAGTTTCGCGATGCAGAACATTCCAGATGTTCGTGGTATATAAATAACGGTGTGAGTCAGTCAGTTGAGATTCAGTCAGTCTTGGACAGCAGCGAGTGAACCGCAGCTGGGAGACCTGAGTTCGACATGCAGTGAACTTGAACAGTGAGCTAGAAGAACTAGCCAAGGCAAGCGAACTGTGAACTGAGAACTGACAGTTTTGTTCTGCACATAGTGCATTGTGAACATTAATTGAAATTAGGAGTACATTGTTGTTCTTCTCAATAATACACGTCGTGTATTGTCATTGTCGCTGTGTGGAGTGCAATAACGATTATTGTGTTGCTGTGTTGAGTGGAATACCCTTTGTTGCCGGGTGTTAAAAATAAAAGTCACATTGTTGTCGGGTGTGTGGTGGTTAAGGTAGAATAAAAGTTACAAAATATTAAGAACAAAATGTAAATATGTTTAGTTACATGCCATTCTAAGAGTTAAACAACTACAATTTTAGTGTTAAATAAGACAATTTGGATCAAAAGAAATGCTTAACACAACGAAGAGAAAATAGATATATTAAAAAAAAAATATTCTACAAAAGTTATATTTGAAGAAAGACGATATTCTAAAGACGAAAAGCAGTCTTTTTGACAATCGGCTTTTGAAAGTAATCATGTCTGATAGCTCCTTCACACTATGCACATTAGAATTAGTGAAAAATTTGTTGTTAGCTGTGACTAATTCCGAAATGTCGATTAATAATGAGAAAATATATTAATTACTTGTTTTATTATAGACCCATACTCTCTACTTCTAAACAAAAACAAAAATAAGACCTTTAAACCAACAAAACTGCATTTTTATTCCCGAAACTGGGTGACGTATTCTACGTGACGGTGTAATCCTGATACAGCTCTGAAGTTGTTTTGTTGTATTTTATTTTCATTGGAATGCATTATTTAAAAAGTCTTAGTTTCAATAGGAGCTTAGCATGGACATTGGAGAAGTCCCAAGAGCATAATAACAGTTTACGAAATGATTTTCGTCCGAACGACGAGCGGGATAGGCTATACTGACTGGAATCGAAAACGGAACACTTATATTTTGTTAAAACTCAAAACCAAATCATTTCTGGAATACACGCATCAGCATACAGTAAAATGAACTGGAAACATCATATCACAAGAATAAGCTGAAGTAGGAACCCCAAATCTGTTTATAACTAAACACCAAGAGGTCGAAGTTGTATGGGTAGACCTGAAAAACGCTGGCATGATATGTTATTATTATTATTATTATTATTATTATTATTATTGTAATGAATTTAAAGCTATAAAATAGATATGTGTATTACCTCTTCCACATGTAATAACTCCAAACTGTCAGCTATGAGGTAGCCTGAAGATGGGAATTGCGTTTTTGATGTAGTGCACCTGTCAGGCGGAATTCATTGTACAAATGAGAGTGAAATAAGTGGTAGTTTGGCTTTGCTTTTTGATAACCCGATCCGGAACGGATCCTTGCACTTATGGTTCCTTTAACCTATTGTGCGTCATATATTTATTTATTTATTTATTTATTTATTTATTTATTTATTTATTTAACCTGGAAGAGATAAGGTCATCAGGCCTTCTCTTCCCCTCGCATATTTTTGCGATTGCACAAGTCCGACAGGTAGTCGGGATGGCATTTGTGGGTCCCATGCTGACAGGTGGTCCATCCTGCCTCAATCCTGATAGGGCCAAGTCCCATGTACCCAAGTCCTTCCCATATTAATAGCATCGGAATCCCGTACAACCCCCAACACTTCACCCCAGTCTATTTTAACTACTACAGATGATAGATGAAATAAGATTAAGGTGAAAGGTGTTGGTAGAATGAAAGAGGAAACGGGAATGCCACGAGAGAACCCTCTGCAAGTATGTTTTGTTCATTACAAATTTCATCGCGACCTGGCCGGGAATAGAATTTTGATTGCTTGAATGGAAAACCAGAGCAGTACTGCTTGAGCCATATTCGCGGCGGTAGATGGTTATAGTAGTATTTTATTTAAAGATTATTTTAACTCCAGAAGTTACTGAACATGAGCAAGAAATTACTCAAATTTTACTGGAGCCCTTTATTAGAGATGGGTTATCTGACGTGATATAAGTCACAATACGACTCCATTTCTCTGCAGGTAGAAGCTATTCTAATGTTTTCATTGTCCTTTAAAATTCATCGTCCTCGTTTGAGTTTAAACTTATGACCTTCGGTTGCACCGATTATGTAAAACTGCTGATATATTTATTTTATTGTATTTGCTGATAATTATTGCAGTTTACAAAGTCCATTGTCTTTTACAAGTTCTTTCCTCCGTAACATATGCCTATTACTATTATTATTATTATTATTATTATTATTATTAGTGTTATTATTATTATTAGTATTATTATTATTATTATTATTATTATTAGGCCTATTGAAATGTTTATTTCATTTCTGGCAGTATGGAAGAGAAGGTTCCATGGTCTTAACCCTTACTTACTTACTTACTAACTTACTTAGCCTACTTACTTACTTACTTACAAATGGCTTTTAAGGAAGCCGTCTATCTATCTATCTATCTATCTATCTATCTATCTATCTATCTATCTATCTATCTATCTATCTATCTATCTATCTATCTATCTATCTATCTATCTATCTATCTATCTATCTATCTATCTATCTATCTATCTATCTATCTATCTATCTATCTATCTATCTATCTATCTATCTATCTATCTATCTATCTATCTATCTATCTATCTATCTATCTATCTATCTATCTATCTATCTATCTATCTATCTATCTATCCGTTTTTATTTGTTCCTTTGTTTGTTTGTTAGTATGGTTGTTTGTTCCTGTGTTTGTTTCTTTGTTTGTTTGTTTCTTTCTTTGTTTTATTTGTTTCATTACGTTGTCACTTTTGTTTACTCACCACAATAACAATTGCCTTTATTCAACCCCTTGAGGCAAGATAATGGTAATCATCAATATTGGCCTTCGGCATAAACATAGGTTGTCATTACTCATAAATTAATTTAATAATAATAACAATGATAATAATAATAATAATAATAATAATAATAGTAATAATAATAATAATAATAATATTAACTGATATAATATGTTTCCCTGGCTTTTAGTACCAGTTCACACAATTACTGAACATAAAACTCGCTTACACATGTTGCAAAAACACTTTTAGAAACATACTGAAATAGAAATAGGATTGTTACTTACCATTATCTTACCCCAAGATTCTGGATTTACGTTCATGGCCCTCTCTACAAATAACTCTTTTCAGGTTTTAGAATGCTCGCGATTTTATCTAAATGTGTTTCAGCCTTAATTGGGTTTGTAATTTAAAACAAGTTCAGAATTAATTCTATGTTGTTTTCTCAGGTATTGCATTGAAATACATGGAACTGATTTATTCATTTAATTCATTTATTTACGTAAATAATCATTTTGATATGTACTGATGGGCAGATAGAAGTCCTGCTGCATTATGACTAGAAACCAGATTTTAAGTACTGAAAGATAATAATCCAACTACAGCTGCATATATATAAAAACGAGCAAGTAATATACCCACTTTGGTATGAAATAATGCTGCTGTGTTTGGAAGTATTAGTCAATAGTAGTGAACGGCGCGAACTTTGTGTCCGCTGTGTAAGTGACGAAGTTCGTGCCACTCACTTTATTGTCTACAGTTTCCGTGACTCAGTCTTACGGGGTGGTTTCAGTAGGTGATGCTGGCTTTCGAAATGAAAGTTCAATTGAACACCCTGAACTGTTAGTTACAAATTGACAATTGCGCTTCACTATAAGCATTCTCCAGTATTTGTGACTAACCCTTATTTATTAGATTTCAGTGTGTTGTGAACAAGGCCTCAAAACTGTTCTAGCCTCAATCACATCGATTGAGGATGTACTCGGTGTCATTTTTAATTTTTAGTACTTAACAACCCGGCCTCTAATTGTGACCAATCGATCTATTATGCATATAAGTTTTTGAGAAGGACCTGATAGAGTGACCTGATAGAACTATCTGCTGTGTAATTAAAGTCCGGCGGTACCAGAAGCCTTAAACAGTTCTAATATCTAAAACTACGATTGTACCATTTTCGTTAACATCTGTGGGTATGAAATCTTCTGATTTGCTCTTGTATTTATAAATTTATGCACCCAATTTTTCTTCTAATAATTGTAACTATCCTATTCTAAATGAATCTCCTCAAGTTAAATATCTCGGAATAATAATATACTCGACCAACACTTACTTTGGGATGAACAAGTTATTTTTCTGTGCAATAGATTAAGACAAATTGTTCGGTATTTTGTTATCCTACCAAATTACTTGACTGTCCATACTTTATGACTGACATACCTCGCATTAGCACAAGCTATAGGGTAAACATTAGTAATTTCGTGGCAGTGGTTATTTCGTGACACTTTTTCTTTGCTCTTTCGTGAACTAACCAATGGTGTTACGAGATTCAAATTTCCGCCAAAGGATTGCTTATGTTGTCCAGTTTCCAAAAACATACAGCTAAGCTTTGTGTGACTATTGTAGTTGCTTCAGTGAGCTTTTATGTTTGGAGAGAGCAAGTTTGCGTCGACTTCTCAGGCATACAAATTTTATGGATGTTTGTAATTACATTACAGGCTCATTACTAAAGGTAAGCATATGATATTTGGTACAAAGATTTATTGTATCTTCATGAAATTTTAGGAAATGTTTTTGGAATTTTAGATACATCTGTAGTCGCCATATAGGCTTAGCTTTACTGATAGAAATCTTAGCTGTTTGAGGCGAAATTTTGTTGAGCATTAAGTGTTACAATTTTTAAAATAGTATAAAATGTATTACAGTAGGAATTTTAGAAATCTGAAGACAAGATGTGATAACAAAAAAGAAAACGGAGACGCAATGGGTTCAGTGTAGCTTCTGTTTGATTTGTTATCATGCTAAATGTCAATGATAAGTGCTAGTTGACTTGTAAGAATTGTGACAGAAGATGGAACATGGCTCCACCATTTTGGACCGGAGACAGAGGCAGACAATGGAGTGGCATCATGCAAATTCACCAAAGAAATAGAAATTCAAAAGTACACCTTCGGCAGGAAACGTTATGGCTACTATGTTTTTCGATTCAGAAGGACTCTTGCTTGTGGACATCATGCCACACGGAACCACCATTAATTCTGACGGGTATGTTGCAACTCTCAAGAAACTTCAAGTTCGACTGAGTCGTGTTCGACGACATCGGGAGAAGCACGAAAACGCACAGCCATATGTCAGTCACAAGACCATAGACCAGATCAGAAAATTCGGATAGACAACACTTAAACATTCGCATTACAGTCCTGAACTGGCACCGTGCGATTACCTTCTCTTTGGTAAACTGAAGGATCCCTTCGCGGAACGAGGTTAGAAGAAGGTGCACTCTGCTAAAGAGTGGCTCAGACGTGTTGGTCCAGACTTTTACCGTGCTGGTCTACAGGCCGTCGTTCTTAGGTTACGTAAGGTAGTTGAAAGGGACAGAGATTATGTGGAAAAGTGACATTTTGTTCCTTAAGGATGCATCTACATTCTGTGAAAATAGCAAAGCTGTAGGATAAAAATATAATTTTTAAACAAACGTTATGCATTACTTTTGGAGTTACCCTAGTAATATAGGCTATAGTAAAGTCCGTAATAAAAGTGTTCACTCTTTCAGGGCAAAGAAGATCCCTTTTCAACTTCAATTTTTACTTCGATTTCATTCTTATTATGTGTTGATATGTATTTCTATGTTTTCTTGCTATAAATATTAGACGGAATTACTATGTTTGAAGTCTTGTAACAATAAATGAGAATTTCATTTGACTTTAATGAATTGTTCCACAATTCTTCTACCTCTCACGAAATTATCAATGCAATATCACGAAATTACCAAGGTTATCACGAAATAACCAACCTTTCAGCTTAAGTTGTAAAAGTGGTTTTTGGCACATATTCAAGAACGTATCCAAGCTTTTATATCTCCAGATTTGTACAGCAAGTTATCGTCTTTTAGATGAAAAAATCGGAATAAGGATATATTTACACATTTGCATTTTAAATTAATTTTCATGAAATTATCACGAAATTACCAATGTTTACCCTAATCACAGTAGCAACTTCGGTCCAAGGCTCAAGGCTTTCCAATTATTGCGATATCTGTGTTTTTCTTTTTTTTTTTTACTTTTATTCTGTTATTTAATAAAAGTCTCAAAATTATGTTGAATGTCTCTTGAGCACGAATATATATCTTACTCTTTCTGGGGATGGTAGAGTGATTATTATGAAAATCAATATGTATATTTGTTCTAGCGATAAAGTGTTATTATTATTATTATTATTATTATTATTATTATTATTATTATTATTATTATCATTATTATTATCATGATTATTATTGTTATTATAATTATTATTATTTGTGTGTACCGGTAACTCCTCGGTTAGGCTAGTTATGGTCATGAGCTTTACACAGAAAAGTTGTACATCTGACTGGTATTGTATTGTATTGTATTGTATTGTATTTATTAACTTTCCATGGTATTCGTACATTGTTTCACAGCTAGAATATGGAACAAGTCAAAAAACTTAATACTACTATAAAGTCTTAATTTATAGTCACAGTCTAGATGAAACATACACAGAAGAGGTTATAATATAGTCTACTAGTACAACACAAAGTTCTAGTATCAATTCCATGAAGCGTTGTTCAATGTCATGAATTCACCTACAGAATAGAAGGCGTGAGAAATTGGGTACTTCTTTAATTTGGCCCTAAATAATCTTATGTTTTGAGTTTCATTTTTTGATACCCATAGGGAGGCTACTGAACAATTTATTACCATAAAATGCACTCCTTTTTGATAGCACGATAGACTTGCCGATGGAGTATGAACATCATTTTTGACGCGTATGTATGCTATGAACTCTTGAATTAGTTACAAAGTTTTCACGATTACATACGAGGAAGATTATTAATGAAAAATATTCTGAGAAGCCATGGGCATTATTTGTGTTTTTTTTAAATAGTCCTACCCGATTCCCTAGATTTGGCATCTACGATTATTCTAATTACTCTTTTTTGTATTAGAAATATAGCCTACTGTTACTATCTGTGAAATTTCCCCAGAATATTATTCCAAAACTCATTACGTGTGAAAATATGCAAGGTATATTATTTTTAAGGTATTGATATTTACTATCTTTTGCATAGATCTAATAGCAAAACATGCGGGTAATTTCTTTAATATGATTTTTCAAATTTAACACATCGATTTTAAGGCAAGAAATTTGTGTGTTGTTGTTGTTTCTATTAGGGTACTATTGTTAATTATTGCGCTTGAAATTTGCTAGGTTGAATTTGGAGAAGATTTAAATTCAATTATGTTAGTTTTGTTACAATTTAATATTAATTTATTGACTGAGAACCAGTCACATATTTTGAGGAGAATTTCCTCTGTTGAAGAATGAAATGTGTTGGAGTTATTGGCAGTAATTATTATACTTGTGTAATCTGCAAATAATATGGGATGACCTACAGCTTTTATTGGGGGAGGCAAGATCATTTATGAACGCTAGAAAAAGTAGGGGACCCAATATTGATCCTTGAGGAGTCAACTACAATCACGTATCACACTGTATACCATATTATTTTATGAATTAAATTATATGATACGGGATAAGATAACTGAAATGAATACTTTTGGTTGAATGCGATTTTATTATGGCGTGCCAGGAAAATGAGAGAATTGGGGGGGGGGGGGGGTTGAATAATTAGCAAGCTTGTCCACCGCAAGTATCGTACCAGTTAAAAGCCGAGAATATAATCCAAACTGTCAATGAAGGAGAATTCATTTCTGCTTTTAGTCATTTCGCGAAAATGCTAAATATATAAAATTCTGCACACTTTTCATGCATGTCATTGCATATTGTTCTCAGTTCACACCGTGTACGTCTTCTCTTATCTTAGAGTTTTCCGACTCTTTCATTGTCAGTTTTTAATGCTGCCTCTGCTGAATGTTGGACGCTTTCCAAAAATGTTGCCCACATGTCTGTGAAATATTGGATCTCCTCCAATCATGATAAAAATCGTCTTCGACATAAGATAAACCCAACTGACATGCATTGCAGAGCAGAAAATTTATCTTAAGGAGACTAATAAACAATTTGCTTCTGTAGCTATTGTGAGGCTTTCTTCATATGATGCAATTACAATTGCCGCATAGTTTTCATATTTGAAATAAAACTATGTATTCCGAATTTCATAAATATTTAGACTGCACTTTTTTCTAAAGATACGAATGCTATTCGAAAAGGAATATCCGTTAAGTCATTAAAAAATTGCAGATGTTTTATTATAAGCAACTTGAAACAATAACATTCAGTTACTTTTGAACTCGTCTGCAGTCAAATTGAGACCTTCGTTGTAGCTTTCCGCAACTTTTAGAATACCCTCGTCATAGAATTCTATCGCCTGTGATTTGAGCCATAAGTATTCATTTTATGTCCCAAAAGACAGTGGCCATGAGTTTGTTGCGTGAGAAAGTTTGGCGGCATTCCCTTGTTGTTATTGTTGTTGTTGTTTTATTTAGTCTGGTCCCAATCCAATAATTTATTTTTTGTCTCTAGATAGCCTCCAAAGTTGACGATAGATTTAAACTGGTTTAAAGTTTTCAGCTAGGAGAAATCTTATTCCTGACCTATCTCACAGCTGGCGGGATTTTCAATCGCTGCTCACATTTTAATCGGTCGTTTTAAAGTAACTAAGTGCGTCACGTCCTTCACTCGACCTCAGTTGGCTGCGTTCTGAGTCACACTCATTGCTGCCAAAAACTGGACTCGTTAGCGATAAAATTTAACGTGCTACATGGGAACGGAAGTAAGTTTCAGAATATCCCTCTTACTTTACTGATATTTCCGATTATGTTACGCCACCCCGCCATTGTAAAGGAATGTTTTTTTTTTAGAACAGAATGTCTCTAAGAAAAAATTCATTACTTTTATGAAAATGATAATATATACTATTCCAAATTACTGTGCCTAAATAAATTAGAACATAATCTAAAAATTCTTAAAGTGTGTAATTAGAAGAGATAGTGTACATAATAGTAAAATATTGGAAATTAATCACGAAGAAAACTAAGAATGAGAACTAATATACCTGCAGCCTGACGTTAAGATATGAAGACACCACTACTCATTCTCAAGGTACATATTTCCTCCCACACTTTCCATCAAGTACATGTGTTTACTATTTGCACATCAATGATTACATACCTCACAGTGAGCGAATGAGCTCAGGCTTGGAAATAAAACTACTCTCAGACTCACTGCTATCTTCCTCGCAAGATTTTCAGGCAACACTATTGTAGTGGCCATGATTTCACCTTACCCTTCGGTTCTACTGGGTGTTCAGTTCAAAATGTGTCTTGGCTCGCTGTATGCCGTCATGTGGCTAGCTGATGAGCCTAGAGAATTCAATCTTCCTACACTTCCGCAGCTCAGGTGTATAATCTAAGAGGCAGAGAAGTTGGCTAGCAAGTACGGCGTTCATTCTGAAGAGTACGTGCCGATACGTACGGTAACGCCGGTAGTGGCAGGAATGTGAACTGTTTGGAAATACGTACTGTCGGAATATGGGGAGAGGGTTAAGACGATTACTTACGTATTTGTTGACATTAACTTCGACGGTCAACATGGACACGGAGCATTTGATTTGTGTTGTGGAATGTTACCGTACGCAACCGATGATAACAAATACCCTGCGTACGACTTGCCGGCGCAAAACACAGTTCGAAAGAGGTTATGGTAGCACACAGACCGTACAGACCGCCATCTGTTGCTACGACGTTCAAGTTATACCGTACACGTTCTCAAGTTCAGATTGAAGAACGCCTTAAATAATAGGCAACTTCTCTAACATATAAGCTGAAACTCGCTTCAAATCGGTGACCCAACAACAGTGACGTCATGACACACTTTGAAATGAACACCCAATATAAAGGTTTCTTCTATAAACATACGAGTATATGTCGATGCGGGATTTCCTTGAAACCTATAACCAGAGCTAACAGCTGTGTGAGCTTGGACTATATCTCTACCGAATGAAAAGTAATAGCGTATCTCTCAATGTCAGCGAACCAGAACGACAAACATGTGCAGCCGGGCGATGATCAAATAAGTGCGCCAATCGTCAAATAATATAAAGAAACAATAATTTGTAATTATGAACTTCGTAACTTCCAAACTTAAATAATTTACTCATACATATAAAAATAACATATACAGTATATAATTATGATTATAGCCTCACTATGACAAATAATAATGAAGATTTTAATTTTATCAAAAGAAATACTCCTTTTATGTTCCGAAAAAAAGCAATATTTGTACTCTGAAAATATTCGCTCTACGTCACAAGACATTACTGCAGCAAATCTGAATTATAATACAGTATATCTTACTATCATCAGGTAACAACTACTTTGTGAATCTAATAGTGTATCTTGTATGTGGCACATAATATTAAACTCATAATGGTTTTGAAGAAAATTGTTCATTTACATTGTAATGACAAATAAGCCTAGTAAGTTCGTATCGTAATTCTGATGTTGAACTGTAGGAGCCTAATGCAATGTAGCACGAGACTTCAACATTTAAGAATAATCCGGGAAAAGATATGCGTGTTACACACTCTTATTTGCATTATTACTTAATAACAAATGAGTTTACTTTTTTTGGAATCGAAAATATTACAGTAATAACAGAATAGCTCACTTTGTTCAGAACCTAAAATATTAATATTAATGAACAATTTTCTTCAAACTAATCACGACTCTACAAAGCTCCACAGAATCATATTATGCGTTGTTTCTGTGAACATACTGTGTATCGTCTGTAGCGAACGGGAGCAGGACGAGGCGCGGGTGACATCTATACTCCTGGCTGTGTTCAACTGAAACCTACTGCTTTGGTGCGAACTTACTACCTATGCTTATAACGTTATAACGTATCGTAATGTAGCCAATGGAGAATTCGTGCCAATAGGTCAATACAAAAGATGAGAGCCATTCATCAAGTTTATATGGAATGGAGTCTGTATTGTTGCCAGTTCTTACTCATTCGTTGCTTTTACAGATTGCTGTTCTAATCATTGCAGACCGTGGATAAGTCAAATTGAAAGCGAACAAATTGCAGATATGCAGATTATGATTAATGGACTTAATACATTAGGAAACTCACGTAATGAAGAAATTCCTATTGCTTTATCTAAGCAGTTTCAAAATATAGTGTTGTATAACTCGGTCGAGGCGAATGGAGCCGCGGGCGTAATGTGAACTATCGCTATTACGAACACAGGAGCAGTACAAGTGGCGCTCCGGGCTGCAGAACTTCTCTGGCCTTGGTCAAGTAATACATTAGTAGCTATAAAGAACTAGGGAAAGGATTCCATAACAACACAGCATACATTGTAAAACTGAATAGGAAACGGTGAACAAGATAGTAAACATAGGAGAAATTAAACGCATAAAAGGAAAAGAAACAAGCGAAAGAAATGTTTATAAAATCGACTAAATTCCATGCGTTTTTTTTCGCCGAGGAACGAGTAGACTCAATAAAAAAATTATTACGAAGCTTCTACATTTGTTTTTAAACAGTAAATTCCCATACACTGCATGAACTGGTGGAGTTGCGTTCGAAATAATACTGATTAATTTAGTCATTTCAGAGAGGTGCTACACCATGACGTAGTAAAAAGGAGGTGGACTGACAGTAACCTACATGTGAATATGCATTCAAATTTCCATATTACAAAATAAAAAGACTTCTTATAATTTTGGTCAGGAAGTACAGCTACCAAATTGCTTGTATCTTTCTATAAATGATATTGATGATGCGAAAACTGACTGTCATGACGATATAAATTTTGTTTCTTTTAAGTTCATTTGTACATTATTCCTGAAAATTAAGTAGTTCCAGGCAGGCTTCTAAAATTTCCAACATGTCTAAAAAAACACAATTAAACGTAAGTTCAAATTTTCTTCATTACCAGACTGTAACCAGGCTGTTAATTTTGTGCACGATAGTATTTTTTATGTAGTTACCACTATTATTGAATGTACTTTTATCGAATTTAAATACTATTATAGTCACAATCATGTCATGGTATGAAAGAAAAATTTCACAACCTCGAGCGGGATTCGAACCTGCGACTTCCTGAAATTTTTCTTTCATACCATGGCATGATTGTGACTATAATAGTATTTAAATTCATTAATATGTCACATCAACGGACGTTTATACGTCACCAACATCGTAAGATGAAAGAGTACTTTTATCATTGAAATGATAAATATACATTGTAATCCTAGAGATTTTTAGTACATATTTTACTCATTTTTTCTGAAAATGCCTTCTTTCTTCCTCATTCATGTTTAATTCTCTTTTGTGTGTATGCGTGTGTATGTAATTTTCCTCAGTGTTGTATAGTTATAAATTACATTTGAATTTGTATTCTTGTAATTTGTAATACTGGTTCACTTACCACTTGCATAATCATTGTGTGTAACTTCTAAGCTTTATATTATTTTGTAATTATTATTTAGTACGTTTGCATTATTTTCCTCAACTAGGGCTAGTATGACTACATCAATTTTTTTGTGTTCTTTAAATATTAGTCTGCAATCATTAACTTGTATTACTGAAAATTGTATCATCTTCTTTTGTTTCTGGCTAAGTAGAATAGAAGGCCTGATAGTCTTAACTTCGCCAGAATAAATAAATAAATAAATAAATAAATAAATAAATATTATTACTATTATTATTATCATTATTATTATTATTATTATTATTATTATTATTATTATTATTATTATTATTATTATTATTATTATTGCCGACAGTCATTGTAAGTTGTATTTACAACACGCGGACTGGTTGCTAGAGAAACATTAATGTTACAACCAAGGTACGAATTAAGATTTCTGATGAGGGGGAATAGAACCCTAGATAGAGAATACGGTACATAAAATTATTATTATTTTCATTCGATACGGCTCAACGCTTGGTCGCACTGAGTTGCTTATCTTGCATCTTGATCATAATAATAATTATATCGTTGGTGTTCGTGCAAAATGTCGTATGTTAAAATTATCAATTTTTCAGGAATGGGAAAAAACTGGGTATTTTTGTTGGTTTCAGATCAATAACTTTGAAACTTAAAATATTATCATAAAACACATCTTGTGATATTTTGTAATTGAAGACATTATTACAGCATGAATTTTGGACCCAAAATATATAATGCATTAATTAGAGCTTACCCTGAGCTAAGTACACTTAACACGCATAGATTTAAGAAACAAATCAGATTAATTATTTAATTGTTTAAGCTAATTGAGTTAAAAATTGATACTCTAATATTCATGTACTTTTGTATTTTATATTTGTATATAGACCCTATTATTACATGCTGTATGTATTTTACCATTTATTAATGTTATTGTGCTCAATGAAGTCTCTTAATTTTGTGACATATTTTGTATAACTTATCTGAACAGCGCCCGAGCACGAGCTTCTGCTTTCGGGCTGCAATACCTAATGTAGCTCAAGTGTAAAGTATTAAATAAGTAAATAAATAAATAAATAAAACAGCCCTAGACATTTTTAATGAAATTGAGTTAAGGACGCATTTGCTACTATTTCAAATGTTTATATACTCCAAAGATGACACATGTCAGGTGCAATAGCCACAAGGATAAACACCAGCTGTGCGGAACAAGTTGGCATGCGTTGTTCTATTCATTGTTATTGTTCTCCTGAAAAATAACATTTTTGACAAGGGTTGGTTTTGTAATAATGTCTTAATTATATGTAAGCACTAAAATAATGCACATCTGGAGGGAAAAAAAATTGTTTCAATAAGATAAGATGTGTAATTCCTAAGTTATTGATTGTTGTCAACTTGCCGGTGATGATACTACATCAATATTACTTTCTTTGCTTACTTTATACTGTATTTTATGAAGTATAGGCTACTCGTATTAAAACAATATTTTGTGAGGGGGGAAAGAAGTTATCCCTGACAGGGATGTTAATATGAATTTAATAGAAGATTATAACTTTCCAACATGGGAGAAATCCCCCCAATTAATTCGAACCCTGGTTAAAACTCATAACAGCAGTAGTGCTGTTATAGGACATAATAGTACCATGAATTATTACATTCTATTCTTCAATATTTAAATCCACGGCCATGTCAGAATCATCAACTTAGCTGTTATGGTGTATCGGATGTATGATAGCACCAACTTACTAGTCTTATAGCAAAATAAAACTGTCTTTATTGTATAATAGTTACAATGATTAAATGGAAGATTATCAACAAACTCTATTGTTGGGGTTACTTAATAACCTATTGACCTGTCGTTAAAGAATACGCTAAGCTATTGAAAAATAAATTTATTGTATATTTTCAATACAAAAAAATAGCGTTAAAATCATGTAGAATTTGCAATTCTAAAAATTTGGTCGTCCAAAATGTATGCAATACACATGTGCTAAGTGCGTAGCAGAGTCTAGGAAATAGAAAAGATTGACTTCATCTCGTCTTTTTTAACTTTTCCTCAATTCTGTCATAATGCACCTACCACATTTTATCGCAATATACTATAAACACATTAACATTCTGCATTCTACTTTTTTACAGAGAGAGAATAAACATGTAGGAAAGAGAAAGAGTGCAATTTACTGGAATATTATATGCTTACATATTGCGTACCGGGCAGCTGTGATTACAACACGGACCATACAAATAGGATAACTAATCTCATTCTTCTTGCTTTCTTTTGGTGTCTATAATGACAGTGCAAAACATAACGACTCCGCGTACAGCCTCGACAAGCCGCGAGTTGTACAATCAGTGTCGTATCAAAGCCGAGCCTATAGGATGCGATACAACCGTGGCTATTGTACTTTCTCATTATAGAAAATATTGTGATGCTGGAAAATACCTATATCAAAATTTTCCTGAAAATACACGTTTTCATCATTTTATATCAAAAAACTTGCTTTCGGCATTTCTTCTATTAAAAGCCATTTTACCTAAACTTTGAATCGGATTTGTTCATTCTCAGAATCTATGAGTCAATTTAGGGGAAACCCGGGCAAAGCGGATAAGCTAAGAACAAACAATTCCACAGGCTATATTTTGGTGCTCCCGAAATAAAATCTTCATGACATTGGTGGTGACACATGTTGTCCACATATATAAAAAACAGCAATTCGTTTCTCGTACCTACGGACAGTGATATGATTTGAGAAAGAAAATATAGTTAAATATTCGCTTTACCCGGGTACACGGGCAAAGCGAATAATTAACCCTGGCAAAGTGAATATCCCTATAACATTTTCACATTTCTATTTAATTTTTATTCACTGATAATAAAAATTAAATCAACACATAAACACGATGTTAATGAGTTATATTAGACGATAGGATATGTTATTTACAGCCCATTACAGCACGCTAGATTAGTACAAAATACAAATTTGAACAAGTCGACGTTTCACTAGCACTGAAGACTTGGATTTCTTCTGCTTTTGCTCCTGTCCATAAGTTACTTCTTTTTCAACGTTTTCAATCAGTATAGATGTAAGAAATTCAGAGCGCTGACATTTTCTTCGTTGAACTCGTATCTTTCGAGCATCCACTTCTGGCACTGATCTAAATCAAAAGAACTGACTTGGATTCTCTTGCTGACGATGTTGAGGGTTTTGGTGTAACCGGAACTGAAAATTTGAGTGTAATTGATGTATTGAATATTTCGTCAATCTCCGAAGATGCCAACATCACAGATGTGGTTGATTCTGAGTGAGCATTAACTGTTTCTTCAGCCGCTGAAGAAGCTGGCACCGCACAATTTGTTAAATCTGAGCCAGCTGTCGTTTCGATGATTTCTATCTCCAGTGGGCGATCTGTAAGTTCATCTGGAGCAAAATCTTCAACAAAAAACACGTTATGGTTGTATGGCCAGATAGCAGAACCAATGATTGGAAGATTTTATTTCTTCAAGTGCTTTCTTCATGGCTTCTTCAGGCCATTTGGCTTCTTCTGTCTTCCTCTTGAAAAATTAAACCATCTGAAAACACATTACGACCTTTTCAAGTAAAAATTAAGATCAGTGTTACTGATTTATAATTTAATTAGTGTGACTTAATGCCTCCACTATGTAAAATGATCTAACATGCTTTATTACAATAGACAAATACATACAAAAATGCAGCTAACACTTATATAGCCAAATAAAAGTGGCAGGGCAAAGCGGATAAGTTATCCACTTTGCCCTATTCACTTTGCCCGCAGACGCCACTTCGCTTTTCATTTAAGGTTATACAAATATAAACGTCAATAAATTTCTTCGTAAATACGGCACTTGAGAAGTAATCGTATCGCCTATTGTATTACTATCACATAACAAAAAGTTTCTGTAGTATTGTGTGTTGTACATTTGTTTCTCTTACCTTGAAATATTTTAAGAAAACAGTCAATTTTCTTCAAACACACGCTGACTTCTTCTCTTACTAGCTAGAATGACGACAAGTGAGTTCCAGCAGCAAAATCTGGTAGGGATTCTTCCCCAACATAGCAGAAAGCGCTATCTGTTGGCGTTTCTAAGAAATATGCATTATTCTCTTTGCCCGGGTTATTCGTTTTGCCCGGGTCTCCCTTATCTGGAAATGAAAAACTTATATCAACTTATCCATAAATAATGCACGTGTCCATTGCGGACCGTTTTAACAAAACTCTACTGTTGGTTTTGATGAATTGTGGTTCTTTGTAAACAGCCTCATATGATGGATGGTACATCCAGAAAATGACGAATCTCAAACTTTTCCGGTGCTCCCAAATTGTTCTCAGATTCATGTGGCTCTCAGAATATAAACGTTTGCAATGAAGACTATGTATATTGGTTATGTAAAAGGTACTACATTTCATAGTCATAGATATATATTATGCTTCCTGATCACGTATCTAGTATGAAGATAGAACTGTGTCAATTTTTCCGACTCCAGCTGAAGAAAAACAACCCCATAAAATGACAGTTCCACAACCATGTTATACGTTCGTCTCATGCTCTTAGTATTGAGTTCCTCATTCGGTTTCCACCAAACATATCTTCTTCCATCCGATGTAAACACCTTGAACTTGCTTTCATCTGAAAATATTACACTTCGCCAACAATTTTCATCATTCTTTACGTGTACTTATACTTTCACTAATAAACGACTTCTTCCTTGCCATTCTTCCGTTGTATCCGACTTTCCTTATTATGTCTACGCACAGTTTCAGGGTGCACAGACTATCCTGTTTCTTGATTAAGTTCGGCGATTAGTTTCGATGCACTAGGTTTTGGTTCTACCTTGATTTTTCTGATGAGACTTTTTTCTCTTCTAATGAGAATTTCTGGTTCACCTTTTTGAGATGTAGAACCTATTCTGTCCTCTTTTTCATATTGTCTCATTATGTCATGAATTGTACTTTTGCACATTTGCAACATCTGTGGAATTTGTCTTTCAGAGCAACCTTTTGCGTAATGAAAAATCACAAGTTGGCATTGTTCAAATGTCGTATTCCTTTGCGTCCCATTTTAGTGCTCATTCTGAGTTGTCATATAGCTTCATGAAACCCTAAAGTCAGTCAATTTCAGCAATTCTGTTATTATCCCATGCTTCGGTATATTTGCAAGTTAAATAACGCACGTAATTATATGCTTATTTACGTATATTTGTGAAAGTCATGCCTTAATTAATCTTACATTTAATAATACAATTAACTACTTCGGACTTCTGCTCCTCGCTTGATACCTATTAGCTCGTGTATCGCGAACCATATTTTCCACCAATATCATCGCCTTCTTAAATTTCTTCATTTGGTAAAATATTGATCTGTGAAATAAGTTATATCATATCTTGAAGCTGCAGCTCTTAAGGAGAGTTTTCCTTCACTGGCAGATCTTGCTGCTTCCTGAATAACTTCACACTTGTTCTTTTCTTTATGTATGTCCGAACAATTTTATGCCCTAAAACAAATACAGGGTGTTAAGAAAAAAGTATCCAGTATTTTAGGAGGTGATAGCATGCATCGAAACAAGAAAATAATGTCTAATAAACATGGATCTACAACACATCCTTTCTGAGATCTGAACACTTGTTCATAGCAGGTGCTCAATGTGACGTCCATTCATGGCAATGCATTTCTCTGCCCTATAATACAGCAGACTACCAGATAATCATACCGTAGTTGACACCCTCCGCTTAGAATAATGATACGTCGCAAGGAATACTGAAAACAAAAGTCTGGTTGCGGATATGAGCGAGGTTCAGCAGAGATGCTGTGAATTTTCGTAATCGGCATGTGTGAGCTGATGAAAATCCCCATGCAGTTGCAGAAACAAGGCATCAGTACCGATTCTAAATCAACGTATGGGCAGGCACTCTTGGTGATAGATTAATAGGGGCATACGTGCTACCTCGAGACTTTCAGGACTTTCCTATTAACGTATTGTCTGCCTTGTTGGAGAATGTGCCATGTCAGCAGAGACTGAAGATGTGGTTCATGTACAGCTGTCAAAAGAAAAAGTGGCCGCTCTCCTGGAACAAAGTTCCCTTCGGGTATCTTCGCTATCATTCGGAGACAGGCTATGTTACATGTTGTTGGACCACGTTGCCTGATATCTACAGTTATAATTGAAGTATTCATTCTGTGATTCGATAGGGTAATGGTAGCGTTCAGGCCTCTTATTCATGAGGTCCTGCGTTCGACTACAACCTCGTGCTTTTTATGTCCTTTTTTATGTTTTTGAGAGAGACAAACTATACATAATGGCTCCTTTCTCTTTTACGATTATTTTAGTAATTAACATCAGGTTCATTAATATATTATGCCATGACTTTATCATTATGATATTGTGTCTGCAAATGGAAAGAAAAAAGATTTTATTCTCAATAAAAATATCTTTCGTGGCATAAACAAAACAAGTTTACTGGCGTCGGCCTTAAAACATTAAAACAAATAAGCGTTCAAAAAACAAAACAAAAAGCCACAATTCAATATTTAGTCTATCTTCCTCTTATCTCGATCATCTTGCAGTCGAGTGGGCATGGAATCGACTAGTCTTTGCAAATAGCGACTGTTCTTAGACACGATATTCCAGGCATTCTGAACATACCCACATACATAAGTGTTCTGTCCATGGGCAGGTCTTTCATTGCAAACCCAGCAATCTCCAATCTTTCCTATTTTCTGCCTTCCTCTTAGTCTCCGCATATGATCCACATATCCTAATGTCTTCTATTATTCTTTTCAACCAGAGACCCAACCAATTCCTTTTTCTCTTTCTAATCAGTTTCAGCATCATTCTTTCTTCACTCACTTTTTCAAACACAATTTTATTTCTTATTCTGTCTGTCCACGTCACACGCACCGTTCTTCACCACATCCACATTTCAAATGCTTCAATTCGTTTATCTTCATTTCGTCGTAATGTCCATGTTCCTTCCCCATACAATGCCACACTCCACACAAAGCACTTCACTAGTCTCTTCCTTAGTTCTTTTCCCAGAGGTCCGCAGAATATCCTTCTTCTTTTATTAAAAGCTTCCTTTGTTCATGTTTGCAGTTTTTCTTGGGAAGGATAGGCCTAAATGCGGTAACATCCCGTTGCTTTCCGCACACCACTATCTCTTTCGCATCTTATTAAATTCCAGGGGACCCAAGCATGGAGATGAGGAGAATGGATTTGACTAATTGGGCCCTCCGGACTTCACCGAAAGTCACGGCAAGGGTTAAATATTAATTCTATCAGGATGTTTGACCCGATCAGAGACCGGGAAATCTCAATTAGCCTTTTCCCCCCCTCATCCTGGACTAGCTTCTACGAATGATCAGAAAATCTTAGAGTGTGATTGGGCCAATTTTTCCGAAAATGTTTCCACACTTTTGCCCTCGTAGCTCAGCGAACGAACGTCGAAATTTAGACGTCAACGTCTCAGGTTCAATTCCTCGTTACTCCTTTTCATTTTATTGTGGTTCAAGATAGTATAATGTAATAATACAAAAAGAAAAACTAATACCAGTATTATGCAACTGGATTTTTCGAAACCTGATATTAAATTTATGTTAGTTATATCGCTAAAGAACGATTACAATATAAATAACTAGAATATTATTTATACAGTATCACTAAAGAACGATAACAGAATATAAATGATAAATATCGGTTTGTTTAATTAATACAAGATATTATATAATACTTATTTAATTATCTAAATAAAATAACCTATTTTACAAATAAGGATGATTATTTGTGTTATAATAATTACTTACATAAAATACAGATTATTTATATTGCGAAAGAACAGTAACAATATAAATAACTTGAATATTATTTTATAATGCTAATGAAGGAAAAAGGGAATATAAATGATAACTTGAATATTATCTATATCGCTAAAGAACGATAACAATATAAAAAACGTGAATATTATTCATATCGGAATTTCACAGATTTATTACAGATATATTTAAGAAATTGTAGAAGAATAGTAATTAGTAACAGTGTCCTATTTATTCTTCTTGGAGCCAAATTTGTAACTTTTAAAAGTGTGGTTACTATGTTGAAGTGTATGTGTTGTAACGGATGCTTGATTTGTTATGTATGTGAGTCAGTTATGTGATGCTTGATGTCGTCGCAATGTCGTAATTATAGTTTGATTGTGTTTGTATGACTATTGTGTATTAATTTATGATGTATGGTACGGAAGGCTGCGTATTTGTGTTATAGAAGTGTTACGTATGTGTGTTGTTAATGTTTTTGTATGTTTCAAATTGATACCTGATATTTATTTTGCAATCGCAATGCCTAATTTACGGTTTGTTTATGTTTTGTTTACATCGCGTAAGCTAATTTAATTTTCTTTTCTAATTTTCTTTATGCTTATCTTTTTGTGTATGAAACTATAGCCCTAACATACATATGTAAAATAGGGCTAACCACCATTGGAGATACAATAATAAAAATTGTTATTCATATCGTTATAAAACGATAACAGAATACAAATGATGACTTGAATTTTATTCATATCTCTAAAGAACTATAACAAAATATAAATAACGTGATATCCATAAAGAACGATAACTGAATATAAATGATAATTTGAATAGCATTTACATCGCTAAAGAACGATTAAAAAATAAAATGAAAACTTGAAGAAGGACCGAACCCACAACCTTTGAATCACTAAACAAGCACTCTACCGCTGGTCTACGAGGCGCAGACATGGAACACTTTCATAGTTCGGGATCTGCTTTTACAAGCACCTGCATCGTGTAACATCGCCGCGACCCGGAGTGGACTTTGAAAATATTCGCTGTTCACGAGTGCGACCACTTTTTTTTTTGACAGCTGTACAATGGCGCACCAGCATATTTTCTCCGCAATGTGCGTGAACATCTGACGCTGACATTTCAGGACCGCTGGATTGGTCGGGGAAGCCCCACATCTTTGCCTGCTCGTTCCTCAAACCTAAATCTCCCAGACTTTTGGTTATCGGGACACAAGAAGGAACCAGGTCAATTTCAAAGAGTGCGTGATCCCTTACGCCGAAGGGCAGAGGAATGCATTGCCATGAGTGGACATCACATTGAGCGCCTACTATGAACAAGTGTTCAGCTCTCAGAAAGTATGTGTTGTAGGACTCATCTTTATTAGGCATTATTTTCTTGTTTTGATTCATACTTTCACCTCCTAAAATATTGGATACATTAATAACACCCTGTATAGACCTACTATCAGCAATAAATACGTTATATTAAACTTTTGAAAACATTTTTCACAGTATTGTTAAATTAATGTTGTGGAGTAGTTTTGAATTTTGAACAATGTTCCAATGTTCATCCAAGGAACTGTTCAAATGTGCCCCACTAGATGTTATCAAGTACGACCAGGAAGAAAAAGTAAATACTAGAAATCTAGGCCTGCAATCATTTTCGAAAAGTGAATTCATTAGGCTTTAATATTACATAATAAAACTCACCTCTGAAACGTTCATATTTTCAGAATATCCTTGCGAAGTTCGAAAAAAAAATACTTTCTAAGCATTTCAACACATATGCAGCCACTGAGTTCACACCACTAAATTAAATGCAAGGAAAATGACATTCAGTACCTCAGTAGGATTTAGTGTCCTGAAATGTTCGAACATGAATGAGGCAACCAAGATATTAAAAACTTTGTCTTATTTCATATGAAAAACTAATTGCAAGTTTTATCCTAAATTTTCAAGCGATTAATACATGAGTGGAGGACAGCGAATATTTTTATAACAAGCTGTAACAAACATGACAGGCCTCCTCCTGCAGAGCGAACATCGGCGAATACCGAACTTCGCCATACTCGACAAACTTGAACCGAACATAGCGCCTGTAATGCACGACGCTAGTAGGATTAATCTTTGCAGATACTGATCGGCAACTTAATGAAAGTTAAGTGTTGAGGTGAGAAATTTAATCTGTTCTAATATGCCCCCTGTTCAAATGTGCCTCCTTCTCCGCTACAGAAAAAAAGTGTTTTCAGTTTTCACTTCCTAACTCACATAAAACACATTCTCCCCTTTCGCTGAAAAAACTCCTTATCCAGACTATTATAATGCCCTTACTTTATTATTGCGATGTTTTATTAACTAATGTAACTTCAAAAATTAGCTATAAACCTACAACGTGTCCATAATATGTGCATTAGATTTATATGCAAGATCCGGAAATAAGACCATATTTCACCATACTTCGAACAGTTGTCGTAACTCCGACTTTACAACCGCAGAAAACTACACTCGCTCTCGCTACTTTATGAAAACCATTGCACACTTCTTGTCCAGCTTACCTGTTATGTCGGTTTCAGAATCTCTTATCTCTTCACAACTTTGGCACCCGGTTTCAACAAGAAACTATTTTTCTTATACCCAAGTACAGAACATGCCGTTATTCTCAATCATTCACAATAGGGTAAACATTGGTAATTTCGTGGCAGTGGTTATTTCGTGACACTTTTTCTTTACTCTTTCGTGAACTAACCAATGGTGTTACGAGATTCAAATTTCCGCCAAGGGATTGCATATGTTGTCCTGTTTCCAGAAACATACAGCTACGCCTTGTGTGACTATTGTAGCTGCTTTACTGAGCTTTTATGTTTGGAGAGAGCAAGTTTGCGTCGACTTCTCAGGCATAGAAATTTTGTGGATGTTTGTAATTACATTACAGGCTTATTACTAAAGGTAATCATATGATATTTGGTACAAAGATTTATTGTATCTTCATGAAATTTTAAGAAATATTTTTGGAATTTTAGATACAGCTGTAGTCGCCATATAGGCTTAGCTTTACTGATACAAATCTTAGCTGTTTGTTGAGCCTTAAGCGTAACATTTAATGCTATTTTAAAAATTGTATTACAATACGAATTTTAGAAATCTGAAGATAAGATGTGATAGCAAAAAAGAAAAGGGAGGCGCAATGGGTTCAGTGTAGCTTCTGTTTGATTTGTTATCAAGCTAAGTTCCAATGATAAATGCTAGATGCCTAACTTGCAAGAATTGTGAAAGAAGATGAAACATGGCTCCACCATTTTGGACCGGAGACAGAGGCAGACAATGGAGTGACATCATGCAAATTCATCAAAGAAATAGAAATTCAAAAGTTGCACCTTCGGCAGGAAAAGTTATGGCTATTGTGTTTTTCGATTCAGAAGGACTCTTGCTTATGGACATCATGCCACACGGAACAACCATTAATTCTGGCGAGTATGTTGCAACTCTCTGAAGAAACTTCAAGCTCGACTGAGTCGTGTTCGACGACATCGGGAGAAGCAGGATGTTCTGCTATTACACGACAATACACAGCCATATGTCAGTCACAAGACCACAGACCAGATCAGAAAATTCTAATAGACAACACTGAAACATTTGCCTTACAGTCCTGAACTGACACCGTGCGATTACCATCTCTTTGATAAACTGAAGGATCCCTTCGCGAAACGAGGTTAGAAGATGACTCCCTTGTGCACGCTGCTAAAGAGTGGCTCAGACGTGTTGGTCCAGACTTTTACTTTGCTGCTATACAGACCCTCGTTCGTAGGTTACGTAAGGTAGTTGAAAGGGACGGGGATTATGTGGAAAAGTGGCTTTCAGCGTATTCCGAACCTCACCGGTACAGTGGCATCAATGACGTCACGTTGCAGCGAAATAAGGAACAAAGCTGCTGGAAGGATCGATGGCTGTCATGGCGACTGTACAAGTTGTTGTCTGTCCTACGTTAGCAAAATTTTGCTAAATTTTCTTACTCCCATATCGTTCAAAGAAAAGATAGCATAAACAATTTATTTCTTGAACCGGTAGTAATAACGGGTCCGTTGACATGTTCGCTCATAAGCCATTAACATATTGTTTTTACGTTGTGCTCATTACAAACAATACAGCAGAACTAAAGCAGAACACACCGCCATGACACAACAGTGCACGATGTTATTCGTCTGCTAATTCCCGCCCTATACAAGAAGCAATCAGATTCACTGATGGCTGCTGATGGAGACTGCCACCACCTCTGCAAGTTGATGGCACCGGTGCGACACCGGTGGAGTATCAGTGACGTCATCGGTGGAATTCGGAACACTGTGATGCCATCGGATTGCTCACCGGTGAGATTCTGAATACGCTCATTTTGTTCCTAAAGGATTCATCTACATTCTGTGAAAATAGCAAAGCTGTAGGATAAAAATATAATTTTTAAACAAATGTTATGCATTAATTTTGGAGTTACCCTAGTAATACAGGCTATAGTAAAGTCCGTGATAAAAGTGTTCACCCTTTCAGGGCAAAGAAGATCCCTTTTCAATTTCAATTTTTACTTTGATGTCATTCTTATTATGTGTTGATATGTATTTCTATGTTTTCTTGCTATGAATATTAGACGGAATTACTATGTTTCAAGTCTTGTAACAATGAATGAGAATTTCATTCGACTTTAATGAATTTTTCCACAATTCTTCTACCTCTCACGAAATTATCATTGCAAATCACGAAATTACCAAGGTTATCACGAAATAACCAACCTTTTAGCTTAAGTTGTAAAAGTGGTTTTTGACACTTGTTCAAGAACGTTTTATGTCTCCAGATTTGTACAGCAAATTATCGTCTTTTAGATGAAAAAAAATGAATAAGGATATATTTACACATTTGCATTTTAAATTAATTTTCATGAAATTATCACGAAATTACCAATGTTTACCCTATACACCTCTCAAATCTGAAACCTGCCGGAGACTGTCTACTAAAAATGACAATTTTTTCCCTAATCATTTTCTTTAAACTAAATTTTGAGAGCTTGTTTACTATGTAAAGAACTAACAAAATTCAAATTTTGAACTCTCAAATGTTTTTATCTTTTGATTTTAATTTTTTCTATTCCTTTTAGAAATCATTTCAAACTCAAGATTTTAGTAGAATATCTCAATTTTTAAACTTTATTTTTTTGTTACATTCACAAGACATAGAGAAACATTTCTATGCATTGAATTTATGAAATATCTTATTTATTTACTTTCAATTTTTTTTAATTTTTAAAATATTATTTCTATAATTCATGAAAAAGTAATAAAACAAACAAGCAGCATTTCTCAGAAAATTAGTGCATAGAAACCTGCAGTTACCTAATAAATACCTGCAGTAAAAATTTCAACCAGATTGATTAATATTTGCCATAAGAAAGTTGGCGTTGAATCAAGAAAAATAAACTTACGGAAAAATGGATTTGAAAGTAAAATTAATGTTTATATAACACATACCTATTAAAATTCTCCTCTTCTACATTCATGTAGTAACTTCAGAGAGCAAACTTTAACAACAAAAAGTTACTAGATTTGTAATCAGAAATTTGTGAAAAGAATTCTTTGACGAGAAAATAGTTTTGACAGCTCTTTAAATGCCACGCCCCCTTACAACCTTAATTTAAAAAAAAAATTAAACTTATTTATAATCAGAATTGAACTAAATCCATTTGGAATATGAAAATATACATTATAAAGAAGTGAAATAGGCAATTAATTTTTTTGGAAAATTTTCACGTTTTTCGGTGGAGTTTCCCCTTAAAATTGAAATACACAATTATGTAATTCAACAGACATAGTGAATTACGTTCGCGCATAAATATCCAATCTCATAAGCATTATTTAATCATTTGAGGTTTGTTTTCAGGCTACTTTATCTTTAATATATTAAGCAGTGATTGTATTAAATATGCACATATTTTATTCTACAAATGATAGTTCTAAGAATTATGTTTACATTTCTAATGTATTCAGATTATCTATTAACTTACATAAGTTAAATAATAGTCTTTCACTACGTATTTATTATTATTATTATTATTATTATTATTATTATTATTATTATTATTATTATTATTATTATTATTTTGCAATTACTAGCTCAAATGTTTTCTTCGACGTTGGTACTTCTGTTGCAGCTATATTTAATTGAGTCATGGCCCCGTCCAATTGGTAACATACAACGTTAATTTTCTTCATCGTCATCAATATTTCGACGCACAGACCTCAAGGACACTACGTGATAACTCGTACAGGAAAAAAACAATCCAAGTCACAATTCTCATAAGGTTGATGTGATCATCTAATTCAGTGTAGCTATTACTACAAACTTTAGTGTTTTCCTATCAATACTGGTAGAGAAGAATTTTGACCATGGACACAGTCATCCTTTGCTACTTTTTGATTAGAAACAGCAATAAATTTTGCAGTAATGTGATGAATTAGAAGATGGCATCACCCATAAGAGAATTGTGACTTTGATTGTGTTTCCCCTGTACACTTCATGTACTTTAACTAGTTAGTTTCAAGTAGTAAGAGATGGCGGCCCGGGTTCGAGTCCCGTCAGACCTGAAATTTTTTCTTAGTGTAGTCAGCCGGTGGGGGTTTGGGATTGCGCCTAACTTGAGGTTTAACGCAGGTGATCTTGAAAGATCGCAGTAGTAGTAGTGCCCTTCAAATAAATTCTCTTCAATTCAATTCAAGTCTCTTCTTCAAATAACGTGTCGCAACCGCAATATTACTTTCTTGTAACTGTCATGTGTCGATACGCTTCACTGCCTCCAATCTGGACCGATTTACACCCTGCCACTGGTTAGAACATCAGTGAACACAGAGTGTTAATTTCTGTTAGAGGCCATAGTGTGGCCAAGGGTATTAGATCAATGCAGAAACTCCATGATTCCATCGGAAATCGAACCTGGGACCTTACGACTTGCAATATTACGTCTTAACCGCGACGTTACTACTCGTCCCAATTTTTGTGCATTTATTCAATTTTCTGTTTGTTTATTCTTTTCTCAAGTATGTAGGCCTACTTATTATTTACGAGTATATAGACCTACTGTAATATGCATATTTATATCTTTTCTGAATTACGATGTGTTTTATATAACAACATATACTGTGTATTTATGTATTCAATTTGTTTGTTGAATTATCCATTTACTTGTTATTTTTATTTTTTTTACTAAATATTATTTATATATTGTTCTGTGTATTTACTTGTCTACAAATATTATTGTAAAATGTTTTATTCATTGGCTTGCCTACTGTCTACTTATTTACTTTCATTCATTATTTATATGCTTTTATATACATTTATATACTTATATTATTAGTAAAGTGTTTTACTCAATGACTTGTTTTGTATGTTTACGTACAAATATATTACTACCTCAGCAGTTTCATTCGTTGAAGTTATGCTCAATTTACGAAATGATACTTTGTTGAAAATAGAGGAATAAAATTACAGAACAAGTTTCTGCCAGAAAATCACTTTATCTTGTCCTCCACAAATTGCGCAAGAGTCGACAGTCCGCTCCTTTTTGAGGAGTCATTAAGTAGCAGTCACACTTCAAAGAGATCGTAGGCACTTCCCTCTCTCTCTCTCTCTCTCTCTCTCTCTCTCTCTCTCTCTCTCTCAACTCCTCTAGCACCGTTTTCCTAATGTGAAGCACACATCACTCATCTCCTTAATTTTTACTTCTGAATCCGTTCATGTGTCACACAAAATAAAGTAAATCGGAATCATCTGACCTTCCATTCTCTTGAGATCTCATCTGTCCTAATTTTCTATGTTCTTATCATGAATAGAAGGCATTACGTGACCTATAAGCAGCAGCTGACGGAAGCCATTTATGCATTTTCAGGGTGGTCAAGAGCATAAGGTCGACTATTACATAAGTTGGCAGGTTACCAGAGGATCTCTTTTCTCTCTTTTCACTTTAAATGGTGCGTGTGGATTAATATAAATGTATGAGATAGGTTTCCAAATTCTGAATAAGACGTCTGAAATTCTCGCACAATGAAGGAACTGTTACACCGGTGTCGAGATATGATTGTAAAACCTGGGCCGTAAGAAATAAATACAGTACTGAACTCTCCTGAGCATCTCGATTAAACTCTCAGTTGCAGAGATGAATCGGCTTACTATTGTAAATCCCCTAAACGAGAAGGAATTTCCTTCTCTTATAAGAGTGCGGTCAACACTGGAAGGTTGCATAAGACCTTCAAGTTTTGCATACTGATACTGTAAGTCTTATTAGTATAAGATTTTGTGCCAAAAAGTTGCGAAAATAATGTGCAAGGTATTAAAACGATGTTCCGAATATCGCTGTGAATCTAATAGTTGCGGAGCCTTTTGAGTGTAGCGTGTGGCAGAGAGAGAGAGAGAGAGAGAGAGAGATTGAGAAACAAGGCTGCAACTCAACGTCTGTAAACAGCAGAGTTAAATACGGTCCATCATTAAAAACAAAATATTAATTGATTTTATGGAATTAAACAAACTCATAGTATACTAAATTGGTGAGATGTTATGTTTAATTATCTCACAAATTAAACCTATAACAGTACATTTTACAACAAGTAGGCCTACAAAAATACAATACAAGGCCCACCAACACAAGTTCGTCTTTCTTAGAACCTGTTCCTATCCCAATTTCTTTTATTCTGTCCTTCCACCTCTTCTGGTTGTCTATAGACACTACAGTCTCTTTGAACATAAACAGAATAAAATTATGAATTGTTAATGAAGTGATGAAGGCACAAATTTTTATTGTACCACTCACAGCAAATAAAACTGTTATTGCTGCATACTACATAGTATATTTTTAATCCATAATATGTTTAATGGACTCACTTCTTATGTTCGGAACCAGTGATTTAAACTATTGCCCATAAGAACATACGGTACGCCAGAGTGGTACGAAGTTCAGGCGAAATTATATTAGACGATAAACTTGTAGTATTCAGTTATGATATGACTCAACAATTACTATGTGTTATATTTTTTTATTATGTCTCTTGTGCTAAACGTAAACTACATCTATTAATCGTATAAATAAAGTGAATACTTTCTTTCAAAAATCCAATATAATTTTCATTATATTTAGCTACCCATATATGAAGTTACTTTCAAACCTCAAAATTATTTAAAGTACTGCACAACGTGAATTTTCTATTCAATTACTAACTAGGCAAACTGATAACTTGTCTTTATTTTAGGAATTTTGCTTCTACGTAACACTCTCTCTCTCTCTCTCTCTCTGAAACAAAAAATGAATAATTAATAATTAAGCAATGTTTCCAATAGTAATTTCAGATTTTATTTATTTGCTTAACATAATTTAATTCAAGTGACTAATTGCTAATGTATATGAGAATATGATGAAAGATTCCATCACGTGAACAATTAGACTAGTAGGCCTATGGTAGAGTATTCAATTTCTCTCAAATTAAACCTATTAACTCTATAGTTACAGCGCACTTTTATGTTCGATGTCAGATTGCGTACTTGCCAGTCATTGCCTCGCGACACAGGTACAAGGCTACACAGAGTATGCCTTCTTCTGAGAGACAGCATCAGTACTTCCGAACTACCAAACTACTACTAATATTCCAAGTACTATTTAATTGTCTTATAGGTCGATTTCTAAAAATTATTTTTGCAGAAAATTTATTATAAATGTGAGCTTTCGGTGTACAAAATTTGAAAGTCCTATCTAACCTTTCAGTGTTGAACGTTCCCTTGTTAGACGAGCAACTCGTGATCTTGGGTCGCCTTAGTCTGCCTCCTTTTTGTGTAGTAGATAGATGGATTTATTCAGCAATATTATACATACAGATGCATTACACTACACTATTAGAATTTTCTCTTAAATTCAATGCATGGTCAAAACGACCGTACGTGCTGTATAAAACAAGTCCTACTTTATAAATTTCACCCCCCCTCACCTATGATTAGATCCAACCACCCTCCAAGAGAACACACAGATTAATATGAAAATGACACAAACAAACCCATATAATACATCCTAACCTAACATACAAACGGGAATAAAAGTGTATAATTCAATAGTTATCATTATCCCTTCGTCAGTTCGCATCATAAACTTCAACAGCTGAAGTTCTAAGCTGTCTCACCTTAAAGAGGAACACTCCAGTCTTTTGTTCGCATTCTCTATTCCCCATGAGATCAAGACATGCAAGCGAACCCGTATTCTGACTTAGCATCGAGGGTGGTAGATATTTTCTTCGGATATGTTCACACTGAGCTAAAATGTGCATCCAGGAATCCTTTTCCCCGCACAATGGACACCTAGGCGCTTTCCTTCTTCGTTGACAATTTTATTATCCTTTCATGCCCCCAATCTTAGCCACGCTAAACCTGCTCTACTGTCTTTGTTACAAGGATTTATGTAGTCACCCTTCCCCCAGTTAAGCATGAGATCTGATTGTAAATGTAGTGAGGACTTTTCCGAACGTTGGAGATCAATCTCTTGCCTCTCGATATCAATTAAACACATCTTCACATTACGCTATAGGCTATATTTCTTCTATTATTAACCCTTTTTCCACACCCATCCCATTTCTATATGATGCAGCCCTCTCTGTAGTTTATAAACCCACATTTTTCTCACCCCTCTCTTTGTTTAACTCTGTAACAAATCGACCGTGAAAGCGACTGGTCCCCAAGTATAATTTTTAGCCAGTATTTACCACCCTGACTTTCATGTGAACTGCTTCGTTTTGAAGCCCAAACTCCTTTAACACCCCGCAATTAGTTGTGCTTCTTCAAATGCCAAGTATTCATTTTAGAAAATCCGTTTGTATCTTATTTAATTTTCCCATATTTTTCCAATCCCAAATTTTCGTCCTATACAACATATGAAGAAGTGAAAAAAGGGGGAATGTCATAAATTTGTGAAAAATGAGATGGAGATTCAGTACTAATAGATCAAAGGAAGTAGAATATAATACACTTCGTTGCACTGCAAGAAAGATGATAGTTCCAGATCTACATCGTGTTGAAGAATTGATAATATCACACAAAGAGTGGAATGTCAAAGTTTAAATTGCATTTCCTGCAACATACGATACATTCGAAAATTGACAATTAATATTACAGATATTATTCTGTGGAACAAATTTAATAAACCCACAATATTCTCACAGCTAGCAGTGCATATAACTGCGGAATCCCGGCCAAACAAGTCACTCAGCTGAGTGCGCCCCTAGTATAATGGCAGTTGACATTGGACATAAACGTCAACATATATGCCTAACTTGGAGTCAGACCACAAAGGGAAACATTGAAGGAGAGGAATTCGATCCGGCGCTCTGGCTTGAATTCGGCGTAGCTCAGTGGTCAGAGCGCTTGATACGTAGAACCAAGGACCAGGGTTCGATCCCCGACGCCGGAGCGAATTTTTCTCCTCTAATATTAATTGTTATTATTGCAGATATTATTCTGTAGGACAAATTTAATAAAATGTAATCTTCATCTTACGATGTTTGGTGACGTATACACGTCCGTTGATGTGACATATTAATGAATTCAAATTCATTAATATGTCACATCAATGGACGTGTATACGTCACCAAACATCGTAAGATGAAGATTACATTTGTAAAGTTTCTTTCAACCCATAAGCAGTGCTGACTAGATCAGACGCTATGGACAGTACTCTATAACAGAGTCGCCAGTATGAAGGGATGATTCCGAGCCTTTAGCGTGAGACGAACTCGATAGCTCAGTGGTAGAGCGCCTGACTGGAGGACAGGAAGTCGTAGGTTCGATTCCCGCTCGAGGTTGTGGAATTTTTCTTTCATACCATGGCATGATTGTGTCTATAATAGTATTCAAATTCACAACTTTAATAAAACCATAATATTCTCACTGGTATTTAAGCTCATGCATATCTCTACTCCCAGTTATCTAACAACACATTTTCAGTTTCTCGCAACAGTAGGAATCAGAATCAAGAACTTCTTTCTATTCCTCATCATAGAACGTCATTATACTCATCCTCCTGTAAGTATTATTATTATTATTATTATTATTATTACGTGTGGGTGCTGCGGGAAAATTAAACAAGAAGAGGAAGAGGAAGACAAGGAGAACAAGAGGAATGTAGGAGTAATAAAGAGAATGTAAGAAGAACAAAAGAACAATGATAATCCATGGGGAGTAACGGGAAGACAGAGAAAATAAGGATAACAAGGGGAATACACGGAGAACAAGATGAAGACAAGGAGGAGAAGGAGAATACAAGGGGGAAAAGGATAATATAAGAATAACAAAGGGAAGACAAGGAGAACAAGGGAAATATAAAAACGGAACATAAGAAGAATAATAGTAATACATGAGAACGAGAGTAATACGTGGAAAACAAAGGAAATACAAGTAGAACAAGGGACGGGGTTGCTTCTTATATGACGGTTAATTCCCAATTTACTTCTTCTCATACCTAGTGATTAAAAAGACGTAGTTCTATGTTAAAACCTTACTATTCAGAGCTATTTGGGAAAAAATAAATTGAACATTTGGAAGAAAGACCCATAAAGAAAAAAATGAAAGTAAAATACAAGCAGCTGAAATGAGATTTCTATTGAAAATAAAGGGATGCATTTCAAGAGGTCAGATAAAAAATAAAACATCCGATAAGAAATGCATATTTATTAAATGAAAAATAAAATATATAAAAATAAGGGAAAATGGAAAGTACATGAAACAATGCATGACAAAGTAATTCGAAACAAAATACTGAATTTTCAACTGAAAATAGTCGTAGGAGAGATATACAATGTCCACGTAAAAGATTAATATAAATTACAAACACTGTTGTGAGGACGAAATAGGCGAAAATGCCTATTCAGGGAAGTGAAGAAGAATAAGAAACATCTGTAGGTATATGGTAACGCACTTTCGCAATGAAATGTACAGTATGTACCTGTTATTCCAAGCATATATTCGAACTGATGCACTTACCTCTGACTTTTAAGTTCTCTGGGCAGAGGTCTTCAGTTTTCTTTCTTATTGTGTCACATTGTCCATAGAACTCTAGGCATAGGACCAGATGGACTGGGTGAGGTGTAATTGGAGGTTGAAGTTGATAAAATATTTGTTGACGGAAATGTACCGCGTGTATCTATATATGTGTCCATAAATGTGGGGGCGTATTCCTGACACCAAAACGTTACCAAAAGTTCTTATGAACATGGGTCCGCAAACCCTTCGTTAGGGAGTTATGAAAGGAATTTCCTGTTATTACCCCTGATTATGTAATTACCTCAAACTTGCATTTTTCCCACTTTCTTCATTACAGTTGGCCATGACATTTGTTTTGTTTTGTCTGATTGCCTTTTGTTCTGTTTTGTGTTATTCACAATAACATTAATCGCATCACAATATGTATTCAGTGAGAGAAATGACGGATATACATTTATGGCCTAGCAGATGGGAATACGGTAGCAGCACGTCAACTTTATGCAGAAAGGTACTTTGGAAGGCACTTACCTTGTGGCACTTACCTTACCATTACCAATAAACCCATAACTTCCTAACGAAGGGTTTGCGGACCCATCTTCATAAGAACTTTTTGTTATGGTTTAGTGTCAGAAATACGCCACATTTATGGACACAAATATAGATACACCCTGTATAAAACATTCCACGGAATTTCATAATATGTTTGTATCCATCGCCCATCTTCTGACAGGTCTTTACGAAATTTCAGTGGGGTAAACTAGGGTCTTTTGGACAGTCGGGCATGTTGGACACTGTACTTTAACGTGTTACCTCGCCACTTGTGGCACCACATTCTGCTAGAAGTCAATGACGGAAGTAGCCACGAGTGGGGCTACTTCCGTCATTGACTTCTAGCAGAATGTGGTGCCCACAAGTGGCGAGGTAACACGTTAAAGTACAGAGTGTCCAACATGCCCGACTGTCCAACAGATCCTAGTTTACCCTATTACCTGTTTTATGTAAATCTTGATATGTGTGGCTCAAAGGTAAATAATTAGTAACTTCTAACTGAAGATTTTATTGTGAATATTTCACCTTATATGAAAATTGATTCTGAAAGATTAATTGCCAAAATCTTTAATATGATCATTGTTGTTTCACTTGTGAAATTACTTCAAGTAGAAGAAGGTTCAGTTTCATATTTATCACACGTTACGAAATGTACAAGCTTGTTAGGTAGCTGCAACCTGCATTTCAATAAGAATGTAATTCTCTATGAACATTAATTTATACATAAGCAAATTTCTAAAATCTCTCAATTTATTCATGAAAGTTGAAGACTGAGAACGTTTAAAGAAGTATGTTTCTAAATCTGTGAGAACTGCTAGCTTTCATATCCAAGAACAGCTGGGAATGGGCAGCACATCAATCTATTTCTTAAACAACACAAAAATGATTTTCAATATTTTGTGCTTAGCCAGTGCACTTCACAGTAATATGGAATATCGGATTATTCATAATTACTTTTTCATAAAACATCTTTCAACTGACGATGATTGAGTGCATGTTCATCATACAAGAAGGTTCCAAGACATCGAACACCTCTAAGTTGTTACCTCATAAAATGTAGTGAAGACTTATCAGTAGATTTCGTGGAATTGCCACGAGAATCGTAAGGTTTACTACTCACGCTGTATAGACTGTATGAGAAGGGGACGTGCAACGGATGGAATATGCCTCTGATGTAAACACTGAGCAGTATACTGCGGTTACAATAAAACCTGTATCCTGCATTCAAGAAATATAATGAATGATGATTGAAGTAGGAAATGTCTAAACATGTAAATACACAATTATTTTGTAGTGAGATATATTAACTCTTAAAATTTAATGTAATATACTCACATCATCCTTGAATATGTGCATTGCAGATAAGAGTTACGTATATTTTGAGCGACTGCAAAGTGAACCTCCTCCGATGGTCACTCAAACAGTTTTTATATTGGGAAAATGTACGTTCAACATCAAACGATGTAATAGGTGCATATTTGAAGAACGGAAAGTCACTACTTTTTAGTACACCGACTTCAGATGTCTTGCCATGACCTGATAGTATTTATAATACGAAGTTGTGAATAGGCAGAATTTTTAGCAATAATGTTTCTCAACTTATATTCACTTTTTCTGAAATTAGTGAATTGTTATTTTGGATAACGGTTTGTGATACTTTATACACTATATTAAGGGTTTCTGAGAGTTGTAGTTTAGACGATTCTAACAGGATGATGCTTTTGTACATGATTTTAAAATTAGAATCAATGAACATAATATCTTCCAATAGCTGTTCAGAAGCAATGATTTTACAGCTGCAACAGCTGAACTGTCTGTGCTATCCAATGCATCAATTACCTCCATTATTTTTCCGTAATATTCTGCATAATAAACAGCATCCAACCACGTTTTCCAGCGGTTCAAGACTGGCTGCGTGGGTAAGGGTATTCCAGGGGCAATTGTTTGGAACAGCAACACACTCATTATAGTATGTTTGATTGAATTCTTGTCTGCACTGAACAAATGTTAAGCTTTTACTATTCCAACCACAGTAATGCAGAAACATGTGCTTACATAGGTATACATTCGATGTAGCTCCTCTATCTATTTGGAACGGTCACAACTCTTAACATGAACTGCTTATACTACGAGACCGGGCGGTCGCTCACCTCCTCTATACTACCGAACATCGGCAACCTGATTGCATGCTGCGTGTGGCAATTCAACGAAGTCTACTTATCAGTTTATCACATTCAAGTTGTCCAAAATGTTTATACAGTTTAATTCGTTTCTTAAATATTTCACTGCCAGCACCAGTATTCCTCGGTTATTTCAAGTTTATCACTAATAATAATAATAATAATAATAATAATAATAATAATAATAATAATAACAATAATAATAACAATCCGTGGTGTTACAGTCCTTTAAGGGTCTAGACCTACCAGCCGGCTGCTAGCCTGAGGTCCACATAACGAAGCAGAGTTAGGCGATCATTCAATCAGAATGGAGGTATCGTGTGGTTAGTACGATGATCCCCCCAGCCGTTAGCTGGCTTGCGTGAACGGATTTCGTGCCTATCGTAGCTTTCCAAATGCATCACGATGTTGGATGGACATCGATTCGATACACTGGCTGAAATTTTGTAAGAAAATTTATTTCCCCACGAATTCGAACCAGCGCGCAATCCGTACCGCGAGCCTCGGTAAGATGTCTTAGACCACGACACCTCGACGCGGGATAGTTTAACACCAATACCATTTCAAATGAATGGTAATATGTGGATTTATATTACACTGATGGTGGATCGAAAAGCAGAAATGTAAAGGTCCATCATAACTAGGGAATTGTAAAGGTGGCTGACACATAAATATCAATATCAATACCATTTCAAATATTAGTACGTGAGATGAATCAGAAGAATCAATATGTTCATGCTGTATTCTTTTTAAGATATCCTATTACATCTTCTTAATTGAAAGTTTTGGTCCTCTCAACAATATCCCACTAAATTTGCAATAAAGGAAAAATGATCAAACAAGTCTAAACCTTTATTAATTATTCAGGCTGTCAAAAGTCACTGAAAAAAACCATGAGGAGATAAACTCATTACAAAAATTCCAATGTGTGTGGCACCATTAAAAAGAAAAGAGTATGACGCAAAACAAGAAAGAGGTACAATGGAAATTCTATAAATATGGTGGCATTGTCTTCTTTGATGTGTGGTAGCGAAGCCTGGCCGACTTGAAGAGTAGATGAATGGCAATTGGATTAAGCAGAAAGTTTCTGAGATTTATAGCAGACTTCACAATTTTAAATAAGAGGATAATTAAATATGAGTAGTTGAGTGAGCAAAAGAAAGGAAGAAAATTAAGTTGATTTCAACATGTTCAAAGAATGTCACCAGAAATAATCCCGTACTACCAACTTACTGGAATAAGAAGAAAGATCGAGGACAAAGAGAGAAGCTTTGAAGATGTTACGGGAACATAAGCGCAATCCCAGAAGAACAAGAACAATTATTATTATTATTATTATTATTATTATTATTATTATTATTATTATTATTATTACGATGATTATGTATATGGTAACAATTATATCTTCTAAATTGCCGTTCTTCTTAAAACATATACCCGTATATTTAATTTTCTCTTTCATCTGTTACAGTAAGATACCAATATGAAACTATGTAATATAGGTACTCTTCGAAAATTATTGCCGATCCTAACCAACTTGATGGTTTCAGCGCCTTCACTGTGGTGACCGGTCCTACGTGTATGCATTACTGATTGCATGAGGGTAAACAAGAAGGAGAAACACTAGAACAAATATGTAATCAATTAATTAAAGAGAACTCATCTAAGAAGAAAATAAATTAAAAGAAAGAATGTTATTATTCTTTACTAAAGTGAGAATATTTTAAAACTATCGGTTCGCAAGTCGGCAACTTACCGGCGCAACTCTTCCGCATTCGCCGCATGTCCTCCCGTGAACTCAAAGGTGCCACAACACTTTATCCCTTTAAATCACACTGTAGGTACTACACATTAATTAAGTTACTTGATTAATTAATTCGATGCTCACCCTTTGAACAGAAGGTACTGAAAGTATTGCCCACTTTGTGTGATGCACAATCTATATCTTCTTAAGAAACTATCATTTACACACGTTATTTCTTCTTTTCATCAAGTTTTTTTCTTCTGTCAGCATATAACGTGTTCGTTCCTTCTTACGATCACTCACAGAACCTGTTTCATCAAACTTATTCACTAAATCCAATACCGGTATTGTTTTTCGTGATGGAATTAGGCTATTAATAAATTACACTTAAATCTTTTCCTTGTTCTACCTCACGATAACTTGCACTTATGTTGGCCTACATCTTCAAAATGTACGTATATACGATGACGCAGTGACCAACCATTGCACTACACAAGACACACTGCGCTGCCCCGAATGAAGCGTGAACGGACTGTCCATACTTCGAGACAGCTCGCAGGAGAATGTGGGGAATGCCTATGAAGTGCTGTGAGCTAACGGAGGGATATACCAGTGGATGCGAGGGGGTCCCGTTGGTAAGCGGCCGAATCGTGAACCGATAGTCTTAAAACATTTTCATCGTATACGTTCTTTAATAATTTCGGTATGGTCAAAATGTTTACTTCTCAAAACTTACTGCATTTGCTTACAAAGCAAATGAAACTTCTTAAATTAAAAAATTAAATTCAGTTTAAAGCTTTAATTAAGTAATAAAATGAAATGGAGATGGTAACATTTCTCAATTAAATTTTGTGTTCATAGGTAAAAGAGAGAGAAACTGCATATTATTATTATTATTATTATTATTATTATTATTATTATTATTATTACTACTACTATTATTATTGCCATAATAGTCGTGGTGGTAGTATTAGTGATGCTGGCGATAGTGGTGTGGTGGTTGCGTTAGTGAAAATAAAATGAAATAAAAAATGGGATTAAGATACAGTACTTCCTAAAGAAGTGGGGACTTTAATACAGTGTTCAAAGAAATTGCTGCATATTATTTCATTTCAAACATAGGCTATAAGTTACAATATGTTTTTGCTCAAAAAATTATTGCATATTAGTTTATTGCAAACTAATGAAATATGCAATACCAGTACTTTCAGAGCAAAAAAAATGTAATATATTGCACATTCTCCATAAGTATACTATAAAATAATATAACAACAATTTCTTTGAGCACTGTGTGATCTATGGAGAAGTTCTCAACAGCGAAATTAAGTAGGTTTAAGGCCCATTCACAATGACAATTAAACATAACGTAAGCGTTAACTTCAGAACGAAAACGTTACCATAAAATCAAGAAGTCATAACATCATTCACGATGAGAACATAAACATAACCGTAAAGATATTTGGTAACTATGGAACAACGATGTCATTTCGCCATGTTCTGTTGTATACTTCAACGCTCTACGATTGTGTATTGTTTCCAAATCACGTAAGCATGAACATGAAAGTTTGTAATTTGCAAACTTTCGTGTTATCGTCTAACGGTAATGTTAATGTCAGTGTTTATGTGAATCATTGTGAATGATCCCATTTGGTAACCTGACCGCAAACTTCTGTGTTTATGTTACGTCTATGTTTAATTTTTAGTGTGAATGGGTCTTTACACTGCTTACAAAAGCAACAGGTATTATAATACTGTTTCCTACGTCGATCTTCCCCACTGTCCTGGAAACCGTCCACGATTACAGATACTCTGATCATAAACTGACGCTATACTTATCTGATGATATCTGAAACTGTGGCTGTAGCATGGCTACGTTTATCGGGATATGTAAATTTCCAGAATATTCGTTATATGAGTTCGGAAGCGTCTCATCTCATCAGTTGCATGAGCGCCCATTACATGACATTCATAATGTCTATAACATTACGCAAAAATATCCGGGCTTAGTATTCATGAATGTATTGAAGCGATGCCAAGCTAGTTTGCGAGCAGCTACACATCATTTCAACATTTTTTGTAATATAATGGAAGATTAAACACTGTGGTAGCATTTAATTACACTTTTAAGGGAAGATTACTGCCCTATATCGCAAATGTTAAATTTTCTTAATTAATTACCCATTATCTCAGAAAATACTGAAGATATAGTACTGAAAATTTTACAGGACAAATTTCTAAGTAAACTAACGTATACTATTATCAAGAAATGAAAGTTGCAAGAGATTTTATGTTTTAAAATAATATTTATTTTATTTTGTTATTTTGTATATATTCTTTTTTTTCAGTCGGCCTGGTTGGCACAGTTGGTATAGCGCTGACCTTCTATGGCCGAGGTTGTGGATTCGGTGCTGGCCCAGTCGGTAGCATTTAAATGTGCTTAAATGTGACAGGCTCATGTCAGTAGATTTACTGGCATGTAAAAGAACTCCTTCGAGACAAAATTCCTGTACACCGGTGACGCTGATATAACTTCGGCAGTTGCGAGTGTCATTAAATAAAGCATAACATTTATATATATTTTTTTTCTGATGAAACAAATATATTACTCGACCATTCTGTTTGTGGAACGGCATTCGCTTTTACTAATACACAGCACGCCGCTGTTACGTCACCTGTGCAATATGATCGTTGTTTTATTCTAGTCATGAACTGCCTTTCTCTTTCCCACAGAGTAACAACACAAGATCGCAGCGCCGCTGTTTACGTTCCACATACAAAATGGTCACCTAGTAGGCCTACATCATTGTGCATCAAATTCATTCCTGCAATACTATTGTTAGTATGTTATTAAAATTTAATCCTTCTATCATTTATAGTTTCTGAGAAAATGAATCATTTGCATAAAGAACGATATAAAATGAATATTATTTTTTAAATTTTACAATCTGTATTTGTTGATAAATGTGAGTCGGTTTTTCTTATAAACATTGTGGGCCGTATTCATAGACATTCTTAGCGCGGGCTTTCGGTGGATGATTAGCGAACTAACGTTTTTCGTATTCATAAACCAGTGTCAGTGATATGATATGATATGAATCCTATTTAGCATGCTCGTAGCCCGGGCTAGCAAAATGTCTATGAATAGCACCCTTAATCTATATTCTGTAAAAATTTTAGTACGATATCTTCAGTAGTTCCTGAGATAATTGACCATTAAATGAGCAAATTTAACATTGGCACATTGGTAGTAAAGGTCAGTTAATCTCTCGTTAATCCTTTAGATTATTAATAAGAGTGAAGAGTAGTCTCTGTTCGTGTATTTCACCGTGAAAGTTAACTCCGTTACGAGAGGCGAAGGGCTAGCAACGGGCCGGGTAATGGCCGATACATGTTGGGGGTCTCCAAGATTAAATGTTTTTATAAAAGGTAAAGGTAAAGGTATCCCTGTAACATGCCATGAAGGCACTTGGGGGGGCATGGAAGTAGAGCCCCATGCTTTCCATGACCTCGGCACTAGAATGAGGTGGTGTGGTCGGCACCACGCTCTGACCGCCTTTTACCCCCGGGAAAGACCCGGTACTCAATTTTATAGGAGGCTGAGTGAACCTCGGGGCCGTTCTGAAAGTTTGGCAACGAGAAAAAATCCTGTCACCACCTGGGATCGAACCCCGGACCTTCCAGTCCGTAGCCAGCTGCTCTACACTAACTCGAAAGGCCTCCAATAAAAAAATTACACAAGTCCTTTTTTGTATGTTTTATTTTTCATTTAATAGTATTCCTCTCAGTCTTCCAGTTTTAAAAATGTCACTCATAAAGTATGAAATCAATATCGAATAATTTATTTAAAAAGCTTAAGAATACAAATATTTATTTAAAAAAAGCATTAATTGAGCAACGTTTTTTATAAAAAATAACTTAAATAATAGTACCTTGCACGCATCTACACACGTTGTTTGTCTAGTATTAATACCTATCCTTTTCCTCTGTGTTAGTTGCATTCGCACCAACTGTTTCTACATCACTTTTAACATCGTCACCATTGAGTTCACGTAGAATTGACTGTAAACTTCTGTTTTTTGTTTCGGGTACTTTGAATATGGTGAAAACTGTACAAGAGATACAGATGCCAGCAAATAACCAGTAACATCCGTAAATACCTAATACGTCAACTATATTCGCATAGAATTGTGTACTAAGAAATGCCATTATCCACACGATCATGGTTGTCACTGTTGTAGCAATACCTCTTGCTTCCGGGCTAAACACTTCTGACATTATAGTGAAAGTAACAGACATCAACCCGACGGACAACGAAAACACATAAAACGCAAGGCAGATTATTGGAATGAGACCGTAGCTTGACATGTCATACATTTTCTCCTGTAGGAAGAAATAAATACCTAAAATTATCAAAGAGATTGACACTACTATTTGGGAGCTTATGATAAGAATTCTTCTCCCAAGAAGATCTGTAAAAACTGAAGATGCAAATGCTCCGAAAAACTGCACTGATGCAAGTATGACAGTTGCAATATTTGGCGACACTGTACTTCCAGCTAACTCAAAAATACTGACAGCGTAAGTTAGAACTACTGATAATCCGGAGAGCTGTTGAGAAGCTGCGAGAACAATGCATATAATTAAACCACGCCGCGTTGCACGAGATGACATGATCTGTTTGATAGAAACACTTTTTGTTGCACTTTCTTTCACAACCACTGTCAATTTCATGATCTCCATTTCTGCAGCCTGCACGTTTCCTCCACGAAGCCAAAGTAGGGAGTTCATTGCTTCTAAATGTTTTTGTCTTCTGACCAAATATAGCGGAGATTCAGGTAGCCAGTAGAAGCCAAATACGAAGACCAGAGGTAGAATGAGGCATATGATGCCCATATCTCTGATTGTCATGTAAGGAGCAATTCCACAGTAGAATATAAAAGCCACATTACCAATTGGCGTTCGGAGGGCGCCTAGAGCACCTCTGATGCTGTCTTCGGCAATCTCTCCGACGTACATCGGACAAAATGCCGTAACTCCACCGGCGGCAACACCACTGATGAATCGAAAGACGTAGAAGAGGTACAATGATTCAGTGAATACGACGGGCAGCCATCCGATAATGAAAGGTATGACGGTGGCGTAGCCAGCAATCTTCCGCCCGTAGTTCTGAGAAATGAAGCTGAAGACTGGAGACCCAGCGACGGCTCCGAGGAACACAAGGGACGCCAGCAGGGATTCTTCTTCCACGGTTATATTTCTGCCATCCAGTGGCGGGTTTCCAGATTTGAGAAGTGGTAAAGATGGAATGGCCCATGCCATCGTAACTCCGAAAGATAAGGCTATCAAGTTTGCTGAAATGAAATATATAAAATTATGTGAGATACAGATAACTTCTTCATGGAAAAGTTTATAATAGATTACTATTGAGGCGTCTCTGGAACAAGAACGTAACTACAACATCTTTAATATCAGATAAAGAGCATCAAACAATTTAGATCTGGTATAAGAGCTTGTAGAGGGTGCTGTGTTTGTTGGAAGGAAACAATATTTTGTCAGAAGGAAATATGTTATTAAGGTTTCAATATATGTTGAAAACGGAAAAATTGCATAGCGTACTTTATGTTGTTATTCCACAGAATGCCTCAATTTCACTTTTATGATAAAATGCAAATTATTACATGTTACTGATATTCTCTAAATGGATAATATTGAACAAATGAGTAAACAAAAGCATTGGAAGTGTATAAAAAAAGTATTGAAATAAATAGTTCAGTCTGCTGAAATGAAATTTTTACTTCGCAGAGTTTTGAAATTCTTTACCTCATTTTAATTTTCTATGAAAAATCTATATGTTAACATTAGTTACATACAGAAACACTGCGTACAGATGGAGGAAGAAGTTATAGCATTTGTTTAATCTGGCAAAGATAATGCCATTATACCTAACTTCCTCTTTACTAGGAGATTACAACTACAAATACTACAATTATGCATGGAGAGACGATAAGATTGAATAGATTATAAGAAATGAGTGTTGCGAAATGACACATAATTTCTCATTATACGTGTCACGCATTTCTTGAAGATTCAGTTCATTTATGTTGTTGTGGATAGCATCACTACGCGCAGAAATTATAAATTAATTTCAGTTTCCTGTATTGTACACAAAAGACTCCTTAGATGCTCCAAAATGTGAGATATTGAGTAGGTTTATGTATCTAATTTTGTAAAAAAATTCCATAACATTTGTTCATGTAATTATATTGTAATCCCTACTAATATTATTTCGTGTTTTACGAAAATTACTATTTCTATGAAAAGACATTATTCCTTTATGATAATATTCTGTGTTAGTTTCCAAGAAAACAGCCTGCATAAACAAACACTCAAGGGAAATTAAATAAATTAAAGGGCAACCTTCTCCAAAGCAAGAAAATCTGGTCAAGAGAACAGAAGATTTCATTATGATAAGGGATCCTTCCATGGCACTTAAAATATATTTTGACGAGAAACGAACTCTAAACATGCCGAAAATTTGGAAATAAGAGATAGGGGAAAAGCATACAAGGAACTTGTACTTCCTTAATTCTAAGATGCATTGTACATGAGCTGTCTCTAATGTTTAGTATAGAGAATTGATATTTTACCGTCATACCAGAAGGCACCCGAAAATTAATTTCGCATCTCTTTAACAATATTGATAAATTATTTTCATATACATTTATTTTGTATTAACTTTTGAAGTCCATAATGTTCCTAAATTTAACTTTTATGTTCTACATTAGTTCCTATTTTCATTACTTTTCATTCAAAGGATTAAATGAAAAATCTTATTTGATTTTATTAGTCGAGACATCTGTCCTGAGATCTTATTAAAAGTACGAGTTAGAAAACATTTTCTTTAAAGATTAGGTAGTAATTATTTTCATCTTTCCTTTCTGAAGTGTATGAACATTTATTTTACTGGTAAAAGATTATTGACGTCTAGTAAAAGCCTTAATTCTGGATGGGGAAGATACGTAATTTCGGCGGGTTCTTCTAGAATAATTTTATTAACCATTGTTCTTAAACTTTCCCTGTCCGTCTGCGCCCCTTGCATCTAAGAAAATAAATGTCATATTAATTACCATGATTGCAGAATACCAAATACTTAAATCTACAGAAAACGGTTTCTCATTAGTCAATATTTGTAAAATGTAAGACAATTAAAAATACAAAAATTAGACAGGACCTCAAAATAGTTACAACGAAAGAAAGATTAGACAAATAGCTACCAACTGTAAAGAACTTGAAAGAAATTAATATTTATGAGGAATCTTAATCTATAAACCAAAAGGAAGGCATAACATACACCCACTATAAAAGCCTACGAGTAGGCCTACTGTGAAGTTGTAAACTCTTGTAGATGCCTAATGATTAGAAATAATTGGTGGTGAAGATTTTTGCGATGGTGGTGGTATTGAAGTCAATAATTAATTACGTAGTAAGTCGAATTACCTATATTATGAAGTACGGGATTATTTTCTAAGTAATCCTTCTAGATATATCGCCTTTGAGAAATATTCATGCCCTTCTTAGTGTGGTACCGACCTCACCACCTCATTCTTTTGTCGCAGACAAGAAGGCATGGAGCTCTACTTACATGGCCCCTAAGCGCATTCATGACATATATAGGAGATATATTTACCTTTTTCCTAATTCCTCGTCTCACACCTAAATTCAGTATAAATAGTCCAGCCACAAGTCGAAAGATTAAAAGGGTTAGTAGAGGTACGTACAGTTTAATTTTAGTTTTTTATTTTAGAACGATTTATCAACTGCTATGGTTATTTAGCCTCTAGCGTCTGAATGATATAAAGGTGACAATGTTAGCGAGATGAGTCCAGGATCCAGCGCCGAAAGTTACCCAGCATTTGCTCTTAATGGGTTGAGGGAAAATCCTGGATAAGACCTCAAACAGGTAACTTTGTCCCAATCAGGATTTGAACCCGGGCTCGCTAGTTTCACGGTCAGACGTGGGTAGACACGTACAATAACAAGAGTAGAAAAGTGGAGAATTAAAAAGTAAAATATACGCGTTCTTTGAGAGGACCTTGGAGCTTTTATATCAATGTGAGCTCCTAAACCCTTGTCACTTGTCTCAGTCCGAGGTGGGCCATTACACTGAATGGACGTACAAATTTTTTAAAGAAAGATGTCTAAAAGGACGTAATATATTAAAAAGTACAGCCTAGATTAAAGAGAAACATATTGCTAAGCAATTCAAATTATCTACGAGACATCTTCCTCAGCAACAGATTCGTGCAGCTTTTTGCCGTCTGTTGAGTCAATGGAAATCTACTTACTGGATTAGTGGGTTCCCTTCTACTATGAATTATAATTTGAACCCTATTCTTGCATATTTCCAAGCGCAGTCTTTCAGTTCGATCAGAAGGAAAAAAAAGTATAGACTAATTGGGTCACAGAAATCAAAAGAGTTGTTGGGAGTAACTAAAAACATCGTTCCCATTTCGACCATGTATAAAATATCATCCTCACATAAAATAAAATTATTCACAGGCATATATGACTAGGTTACTTAGCAACTTGATTAAATAAACTCCATCCTACACTAGTAATATATGTTACAAGAGCGGTATGTTGACGTTTTCATGTTCGAGGAAAAGATTAAAAAAGCTCAACTACGTTTCGCTTTTTCAATCTCTTCCTCGAACATGAAAACAAACATACCGCTCGTGTATCGTACATTATTTTGTGCGAAGATCGTTTATTACATACCTGAAAGACGAATTTCTAATTAGTTGCAATGAAATCTCCATGTTGGTTTCTGTTTAATGACGGCAACTTCGGAAAACCAAAATATCTTCCTTCAACATTGTTGCTATAAAATGTTTTCTGTGTTTACTATACTCCAGCAGGCCGTGATATACGTCTGTCTTTTTTTTTCCCCCAGTCTATAAATGCGAACTTAAAACAAACGGTAAGGTTATGTAATGATTTATTTTTCATTTTAATATTTTAACAATATTATTTATATAACATATTGCAGTAATAACATCGGCATCTGGAATCTTGTTGATTTTTTCACGGCTGTCTTAATGTTACTTGTATCAGGAATGCAATAAGTTTCGTGGAGTAGTAGACTTTACTTAATTTTTGCAAATATTTAAAAACAATAATTAACATTGCAATTTAGGTGAAATTGCAATGGTAAGTTTCCAATTTATAATTATTACTATGTTAAACGTCTCTAAAAATAATATGTTAAAAGCCTAAAGCAGTCAAATGAATGTCGCGCTTAAGCGGTAAGAAGAGGGAAATTGTTATGTGTGTTAAGTTGGGAATGTGGTATTTCACACTTACCGCGTATTGGTTCTGTGCGGAAAACAAGCAAATACGCACGATCTCGCACAAAGTATTTCGTGATACTATTCTCATCTAATTACAATATTTATGGAAAATTCTCTTTCATTTTACTCTCACAAAATCATTTATGAAAAGTTCGTTTCTATTGAACAATGTAATGTAACTCTTCAACCATTCGATATCCTTTTTAAGAAATTTCTATTTTTTTATGTTTATTGGCCGAGTTGATTTTTTTTACATTACATATCAACCTGGACTTTCATTAATACTTCCATAAACCAGAAAAATATCTGGATGCGAGCTGTAAAACTGGAATTAAAATTACTGTGAAATAATTCAAATCATATGTAGTGCGTGACACGCTTGCCCGTAGAGGAGAAATAAATGTTGCTGACTCATTTTAATTCAGTCGATTATTGTTACAAGATACTAAGTCAGTTTTTAACACATGGACATTTTGATGGATTTCTTATTTTTTATTTATTTTTTTTAGGATAAAACCAACCAATTACACTTCATCAGTGATGCTGAAACACAACACAGAAATAACTTCACAATTGAGGGGGTCAGCGCAACAGTGGTCTAACCCTCTTCAATGTGAAAAATTAAATATTGAGCCTTCTGTTGATTTTGACGTGAACTATCTTCCTACGAAGTGGAATACACCAATCCACCATTATATAGTTTGTTAGGAAGCATGTAATTTTCCCCCTAAAAATATCACTTCTTTTTCTAAATTAAAAAGTGGCTTAGACCACTGTTGCGCTGACCCCCTCAATTCTTAAGAGAATAGAACAGTTTTCTTCGATTATTTCAATACTGAAAAAAATGGCAATGTCAGATTTAGTTATTACAAACATAATAGTTTCTTCCCTTATTCGCTCATTGACTGGACACGACAGGCATGGCAGACAGAAAGTGAAATCCTGATTTGGTTGGATTGGAAACGAATCTTCCGTTAGTCATTTCTGCGTAATAACTCTATCTTAATATATAATAATCAGAATATTGTACGAAATGGAAATATAAAAATTGGAGATTTCTTCTATCTTGGAGCAACAGTAACAAATATAAATGACACTAGGGAGGAAATTAAACTCAGAATCAATATGGGAAATGTCTGTTATTATTCGGTTGAGAAGCTTTTGTCATCTAGTCTGCTGTCAAAAAATCTGAAAGTTAGAATTTATAAAACAATTATATTACTTGTTATTCTGTAAGGTTGTGAAATTTTGACTCTCACCTTGAGAAAGGAACAGAGATTAAGGGTGTTTGAGAATAAGGCTCTTAGGAAAATATTTGGGACTAAGAGAGATGAAGTTACAGGAGAATGGAGAAAGTTACACAACGCAAAACTGCACGCATTGTAGTCTTCACCTGACATAATTAGGAACAATAAATCCAGACGTTTGGCAGGGCATGTAGCACGTATGGGGGAATCCAGAAATGCATATAGAGTGTTAGTTGGGAGGCCGGAGGGAAAAATACTTTTGGGGAGGCCGAGACGTAGGTGAAAGGATAATATTAAAATGGATTTGAGGGAGATGGGATATGATGATACAGACTGGATTAAACTTGCACAGGATAGAGGTCGATGGCGGGCTTATGTGAGGACGGCAATGAACCTGCGGTTCCTTAAAAGGCACTTGTAAGTAAGTAAGTTTGCTCTATCTTAATCCCATCTGAACAATAATTCCGGTTTTCTTGTCGAACTGATATATGCTATTTCCAAAGGATCTTAAAGAGTTATGTTATTTCCAAGCAGTTGTGCCACTTATCCCACTCAAAGTTGAGCTTCTAATTGAATGACTTAAGGAATTGGCGGGAAAAAGTACGCAAAGACACAAAGCTAATGCTAGTAATGTGTAAAATTACTTTAAACAATACTCTATTTTTAAATAGATGGAGCCTATTATTTGCGTATATAACTTGATAATTATATTCATATAAGAGGCGAAAGATCATCAAACATAAACAAAAATAAGTAAAACAAATTGTTTATTATATAACAGAGTGGAAGGAGGTGCATTACATTAATTCACATACTTACAGAGTAGGTCATCAAGAGCAAATGTTACCAAATAATGTTTATGATATGACCAATAATCGTTTAATTTAGACATTTTTTCGAGAAAAGTTGAGCCAACATGTGGCAACGCTGCAGAGCATAAATAATAGTGCATACTCCTTCACTTTACTGTCTTACAAAGGGATGAGTGTAATATTAATTGTACCCTGACTGCAGTTCTGCCGGCCACAAGTGAAATTTGCATTTCCTTTCTAGACAATTAATCTAAACCTGTACTCTTTATGATTAATTTACAACTGAAAAAATTCATAAAGCCTAAAAATATTGATATCTTCAAGCAATTTCATGAAATTCGAAATTAAAATTTTAACACGAAACATATTCTGAGGTTACGAAATGCAAATCTTTTACGAACATCACATGAAACTTGTTTAAATTGAGAGAATGTTCTTTCTATGTTATACGACGTTACAGGGGCACATTTATAATATAATATATTACATCATTATTATTTAATGACCCCATGAGTACCTGCTTGCAATTCTACCCTGCTTATGAATCCAGTGACGTAATAGATGTACCAGAAGAAAGTACTCGATCCGCTGTACGTTTGGGAACAGAAATGCGCTGCCTTCTTATTATGTGGCATATTAAGGAGGGCACTGAATTGGAAAGCAAGACTCAGCACATTTCTATAAATATTATAAAAATAGATAGATGTAATAGCTGTACAAAACTACTGTATGGATAACTATTATACACTCTGGATAGAAATTCGATTCCATTGAGAAATTAGTAGGTATCTAATGGCTGACCAGAAGTACAGTAGAAAAGGAATTAAGCACTTTCAAGTATGAGTATATTACATAAATACTAGTAACATCATAATTACAAATTAAAATGGCACTGCCATGTAAATAAATGCTTCAAGTTATTTCACCATTGTAGGCCTACAAGTTAAAAAATTAAAATAAATTAAGTCTTGGAAAGAATAATTTTGACAAGAATTCACAAGACTGAATAGTTTGTTAATACTTGCAGGTGATGATTATTATTAATGATCTTTTTGTTTAATTGATTTAATTTACTGACAGAGTTAAGGCCACGAGGCCTTCTCTTTCGGTCAGCCTACCTCATATATAAAATATATTGTAAATAAAAATAACAGAGATACAGAAAGTAATGGAATAATAATAAAATGGTAATGATAATAATAATAAAAATAGTAAAATGAAGATGGTGGTGGTGGTACTGGTAGTAATAGTGGTGATGGTAGTGATGGTGGTGGTGGTGGTGGTATAATAGTAGTAGTAGTAGTAGTAGTAGTAGTAGTAGTAGTAGTAGCACAGAGCGTTCGAAGTTTAGAAAATACTATTGGGTTTATAGCAGTCTTTTAGCAGACATCACCCCTATTTGTAATATAACTGAAATGAGTTAATTACGTATTTTCCAACGTACAGTATTATAAACTAGGGTCTGTTGGACAGTCGGGCATGTTGGACACTTTGTACTTCAACGTGTTACTTCGCCACTTGTGGGCACCACATTCTGCTAGAAGTCAATGACGGAAATAGCCACGAGTGGGACTACTTCAGTCATTGACTTCTAGCAGAATGTGGTGCCCACAAGTGGAGAGGTAACACGTTAAAGTACAAAGTGTCCAACATGCCCGACTGTCCAACAGACCCTAGTTTACCCTATATAAACTAACAGAAGTACATATATTCCATTTATTCGGTTATTGGAAATACAACATAAACTAATATAAAGTATATCTATTTATAAGTAACATGAAGCGTTTATATTGTATTTTATTTTTAATTTAACCTCTATTTTGTATTCCGGATCCTAGTGGCCAGCCGTAGATGTCGGCCAGATGTCCCAAATTGTGCTTATTACAATATTTAGATTTACTTTTGTTATTTTCTATTAGTTAAAATATACGTAAAGAACTTATTTTAGTAATAATACAAAGAGGGATCATGTCCGCTAAGAAGACGCCTTTATACCCTATGGTATTTTCTGAACTCCGAACGCTCTATGAAACGAATCCTGATTTGAATTCTAGTTCTTGCTACTGCGGCACTAGTTTCCATCTAGAGAACCTTACGGAATGTAGGAGCTCACCCCTACATCCACTCCATCTGGCTTTCGAAACGTTAAAAATCAGAACCTTGGAAAGTTACATCACGATATTTTTTGTCGCTCTTACCTACACAAGTAGCACCTAACTGTCTTAGTTTGCTCTTCCATCGTTTTGATTGGCTGTCGTCGACTGTGGTTATTCTGAGCTTCCTCATGATGCGTAGTGCTGCAGGCTTCACAACAGAGTGCCACGCAACATCTATATTGCAGCTCCTCTTAGATACGCACTGTCATCCTTAATGATCCATCTCTTTGACCTTGTTTCATGTTACCAGGAACTTTCCACGTGATTACTGAGATACTGGAAAATACTTCTCATCGTCTTAGGAAATACGTTCATTTAAGTTAATAGGTACCTATGTATGGAATAGGAGACTAACACTCTACCTTAGCTAGATCCGTAGTGTTATGATTGTGTACATTATTATTATTATTATTATTATTATTATTATTATTATTATTATTATTACTACTACTACTACTACTACTACTACTACTACTACAGTATTAATATTATTATTTTTATTAGTATTAATTTTATTGTATTTTCTCAATTTTTTAATTTAATTTTATTTTATTTATATGCTAGTAAGTTTGAAATGAATACAAGTTAATGCAATGTAAGATAAACTAGCCCATTCCTGAATGAGTAAGACTAGTGCTCAGGAGGGGATTCCAATACAGACAGAAATAAAATTAAAATTGAGAGTGAATACAGGTTAAAAAGTGTTTAATATGTTTAAAACCAAACTATAAATCTAATACAATTGTTTTTATTAATTTGGAGAGGATTCGTGGTTGAAATTATATTAGAATAGAATTTGTTTAATAATCTGGGTCCTTGACTCATGTTATGATAAAAAGCTGCATTGGTTTTACATTTAGGTTCAGACAAACGCGGAGAATTCATATGTTTAGTTCTACTGTATATTTATGTATATATCTTTCAAAGTTATTCAGATTTTTGTGAAAATATTTTAATAAAATAAAATAATAAATTTGTTTAATTTCTAAAGATTTGAAATGTTTAAACAATTCAGTTGAGTAATCTTTTTGCTTTTTAAAACAAATGTTTAATACTTTTTTTCTGTAGTAAAATTAAGGGATAAAGGTTGGATTTATAAGTTCCACCCCAACATATAAATAAATATAGATTGAAATAATGCTAAATAAATTATACGTGAACAGTTAGTTGACAAAATATTTCTTAGAACAACAAAGTAATATAATGTTTTACGTAATTTATTAGAAAAATAATGAATATGATTATTCCATTTTAAATGATTATTATCAATAATTATACCTAAATATTTAACCTCATTAACTTCATTAATAACTGAACAATTGCAATTTATGCAAATCAAGCTTTCAGGTATAACTCCCTGTGAAGTTGATTTGAATAATTTCGAGGGAAAAATTGTTCCGGGGCCGGGTATCGAACCCGGGACCTTTGGTTTAACGTACCAACGCTATCCCAACTGAGCTACCCGGGTCTATCATTAAAAGGTCATTAATATATATTAAAAATAAAATCAGTCCGAGGACTGTTCCTTGCGGAACTCTTATTTTAATTTTAATAAATTCACTTAATTCATTATCAATTGAGAACGTAACTGCAATAAGGGCCTATAGCCTATAGCATTTTGGAGTATGGGCGCTTATTGCAGCTACGTCCTCAATTTTAGTAGCTTGAACTCTATCATTTAAATAAGATTTTAATAAATTAAAAGCAATACATTTACATTTAAAATTCCATCAGGAAATTCGACATGGCAACGTAGTTACCTTTCCACACTAAATCTATTTAGGTTACTTTTGGCATTACATACTTCAAATATAGTCCACTACCATGTCAACAATACGTTGCCAAATCCGTGAGAGATGGAGGATTCCATCTGCAGCATCATTTCTGGATATCTCTTTCACTGATTGAGCTAAAGCTCTTCGCTTGTCAGCTCTTGGTTGAAAGTAAATGCCTCGCTTCTACTCATCTTCCAATAGTTTATTGTGATAGGACGTATTTCCCATAAGCTTCTCTCAGCAACCTAAAGCATCGAGTTGCATTTCTTTCCTCTTGTATTTTTGTGAAGCATCTTTGTTCATACCTACTGAATATTTTTAGGGCCATATTACTTAATACAAATCAGAAACAGTCCCTATAAAAGCTTTTAATATTCCACATACATGCAACAATGGTTATTCTACGAGTATTACGTGCTAAAAGATTTCGATGCTCACTGCTAGGAACGTTGATTTACAGTATTGTTGCCATTACTTTTTGAATGCTCAAGTATATAAAGATTCATCAAGAGCACATGCTCGTATCCAGATTTTTCTTCCGGAAGAAAAAATATAAAAAAAGAAGCAAGTACAAATGGTAGTTTTCTGGAAGATGAGTGCAAGCTAGTTGTTTTCAACTTGAGAAAGTCAGTAAGGTTGTGTGTAATGATTTGTGTCGACTCATCTTATATCCAGGTGACCCGGGTTCGATCCTCGGCCAGGTCCTGATGGATTTTGTGGTGAATAAAATAGACCTTTTGGAGGGTTTTTCTCGGGATAGCCTCTTTCCCTCTATTATTTCATCAACACTCTACACCTCCTTCTCATGTCATCTGTCATCTGCTATAGCCAACATAGCTTGGATTGAGATTTTAGGGGAGTAGGCCTACGGGTATCCGATGCTGATATGAGAAGGGCTGGGGCTCCAGGCCATAGAGCTTAACAGGTACTCGTCTGAGAATGGGACCTAACTGTCAGGGTTATCAGGATGACCCACCTATCAGCATCGAATTCACGAATGCCACAATGCCACCCAAACCCACCGTCGGACTTGGACAATCACTACATAATAGGGCACAGAATAAGCCAATGTGAATTTAAGGGTATGGATTCGTTCTCGGTCTGGCCCTCGAAGTCACTAATTATTTGCGGCAGTAAGGCGGATGATTGTATTAATTATAACAAATAATATTTGTCATCGTGGTTTCCGTATTTGCTTTAATCCTGGAGCCACTCTTGCACACTCGATTTTTGTTGCATATGTAGCGTTCAGATCAATTTTCAACTGCATTGTTACCTCTGTTATTATTATTATTATTATTATTATTATTATTATTATACCAATCGCTATTACAGTTATCCCAATTAGAATAAGGCCTGCTGATTAAAATGGTTTTGTATGTGAAAACTACTCTATGCAGTAGATAGGGTTGTCAGATTTTTTAAATTTTAAAGAGGGACATTTTACTGCCGTTTATATACAAGCCACTTAATAATAATAATAATAATAATAATAATAATAATAATAATAATAATAATAATAATAATAATAATAATAATAATAATAATAATGTATTAATACAATGTAGCATATGTATTTATAAGATAGTTAAAGAATTACTTTCTCAACATTTTAATGAATATTTATCATTAAGTTACATTTGTTATAATAATAATAATAATAATAATAATAATAATAATAATAATAATACTGTGTTATTTAATGTGACAATTTAATATAAAAAAACATGTTTGTTAAATAACATTTACATGAACATATGAATATCAAAATACAAACTTAGAACGGCAGGAAAATATTGTCTTAAATTTGCATATCCGTCGAGTGTGAACACGGTGCGTCGTGCATTTATTTCGCGTCTTGCGCGAATTCCAATTCTGCTTAGGAATGGGCAATAATATCTTAAAATGTGAGACTTTCTGCGTTCCGCGACGGATATGAGCGGGACACGGAAAATTTTCCTGAAAATCGGGAATGTTCCGCCATCTGCAAACCGTAGTAGTAGACCTTGAATTGTTCGTTTTCAAGATCTGAAAAGTTATACTTTTGAGAGGATCTACTCACCAATGAGTTTCTGTTTAATTCATTATTTTTCTAAGTGAGAGGAAGTACAAATGTTACTAAATTTCAACGTTTTCTTTTACTGTCATGTTCCATTAAAATATCTTGTATTACGTAGGTACTAGAAGTTTTATGCCAACATAATCTTGATCTCAAGGGTAAAGTTTTTTATTGCCAAATTCAGAGGTCGGCAAAATGGTTATCATGATGACATTGTGCATTTGACGTCATCAAGGGCAAGGCCTGGAACAGCCATTAATTGTACCCCTTCTCTTGTTCCAGTCATTCGTAAACAGACCAGCGGGCATCAGTCTATGTACGCACAGTGCTATAAGAAGATGTCTATGGTCAAAGCCTGAGGAAGTCGAAGATGTTTTCTTCATTTTTTAATAATGCATGTTGAAGATCAGCTGCAAGTAATTTTAAGCGGTCCTTAGATAGTTCAATCCGAAATTGATATTATTGCGTAATAATTCACTTTACTTCGAAATTTTGAATCATCAAGGCGCTGCTGTTCTCAAAGAATTGAACATTATCGTTATATCTTACCTTGTATTTTGTAGCTGTAGGATATCACTCTGTATTTGTTCAGCAACACTTCATATACTTCATACTCTTCATTTTTCTCTTCAGTCGACTGAGGCGCTTGCCTACCGATCCAGAGTTGCGCTTCGGCGTGGGTTCGATTCCCGCTTGGGCTGATTATCTGGTTGGGTTTTTCGAGGTTTTTCCTCCCTAAGATAAATGTCAGGTAATTTATGGCGAATCTTTGGCCTCATCTCGCCAAATACTATCTCTTTATCACCAATCCCATCGACGCTAAATAACCAAGTAGTTCATATAGCGTCCTTAAATAACCAACTAACAATTCTCCTGTCTGTTTTATATGCATTCGACTTCACATTGCACAGAGTTGATAAAGTTCTGTGAAGTTTATGCATTCAATAATAAATACTCTTTCTTTAAATTATGCACTTGTAGGCTTACCGTATTAAAAAGGAAAAGGGCACTGTGTGGAAACAAAACAAAGAACTATACTAACTGCAAAAGAAAAACTTTGGAATAACAACGCTCTGTGACAGAGGCAATGACTGTACTCTGCGACATCTCGTAAACAAATGATGGGATATTGCTCAATGCTAACTACTGTACACATGGCACAATATTCTTCAGATTTCACAATATATTTGCTAGGGACCACTTAAAAGTTTTGAAAGTAGCGTAGTCCTTGGATAAGCGATGTCAACGTTACGATGTATGAACTGCAATAAATTAAGTAGACTAATTCATTCGCGATAAGTTGTAATAATAATAATAATAATAATAATAATAATAATAATAATAATATTAATATTAATAATAATAATAATAATAATAATAATAATAATAAATTTAATCATTCTGGTGGTGTTAAGACCATCAGGCCTTCTCTTCCACGCCACCAGAAATGTATACATAGAGCGTAAAAACAAATTAATAACATAATTTCAAACAACGTTTACAATGACAATAACACAAAAAAAGATAATACAAAAAATGACTGACATTAGCATTTCGGAACGCATGATGTCTTTATATACAAAAATTTCTTAAATGTTTAAATACGCCAGTAATGGCTATTACAAATTCCGTATAGTATGTCAGGAACACATTCCAAATTGATAATTGCCATATTCTTCGCATTTTTAGCATTGTTAAAATTAGCCTTTTTGAATGACACGCCCTCAGTCCTTTCTGAAATGCTGTATCCTCAGCTTGAATGAAGTAAACAGACGGATTTTACTTATACAGACGTGGACAAATTATTAGCAAAATTGAAGATTTTTATTACATATTTTTACAAAATATGATTCTTCAGTTTAGACTACAGTTGACATTTTTGCGTATTTCGAAATTATTAGCAAAATTGAAGATTTGTATTGTATATTTTTTACAAAATTTGATTCTTCACTTTGGACTACATTTGATATTTTTTCATATTTACAAATAATTATTAGCAAAACTGAAGATTTTTGTTATATATTTTTACAAAATTTGACTCTTCAATTTGGACTACAGTTTACATTTTGGATATTTCCAAATTATTAGCAAAACTGAAGATTTTTGTTATATATTTTTACAGAATTTGACTCTTCAATTTAAACCGCAGTTGACATTTTTGCATATTTACAAATTATTAGCAAAACTGAAGATTTTTATTATATATTTTTACAAAATTTGACTCTTCAATTAGAACTACAGTTGACATTTTTGCATATTTCTATCTATTGTAATGATAGAAATATGCAAAATTGTCAACTGTACTCTAAATTGAAAAGTAAAATTTTGTAAACAGAATTATCATAGAAATCGTCAATTTTGTTAATAATTTGTCCACGTCTGTACATGGAGCCTCATGCCCTCAGGGTCGCTCGGGCTATATAGAGTGAACCGTAAGTAATGAAATTAATTTCATGGAGTTCTTTAAGATATTTCACACAAAAAAAGTTTAATACAATTTTACTCGTTTTTGCTTCCCTTTCGAGATAAACTTGTTTTATATTAAACATTTCATAGCGTGTTTTGGGAAAGTCATTGATTGAATTTCCAATATTCTCAGTCAATGTACTGTACTATGATAATAAAATGTGATTGGAAGAATTGTAGTTTTGTTTTAAAGTGCCAGAAATTTTATTCGAAAAAATGTAACATTGAAAAAATCGTTTACAGAAGTTTTACAATGTTACATTTGTTCGGATCAAATTTTTACACATACGTTTTTAAGCATTCTAATTAAATATTGTAAAATCTGAAAAAAGAGCCCTTTAAGAGACGAAAATTTATTTTCTCTGTTACAAGAAGCCGTTTCTGATATAATATTAGATGTCTGTGACACGGTAAAATGAGATAAAGTTGTGTTTCATTCCTTATATTACATAAATAATTTATTAATAATAATAATTATTCCTCATATTACATAAATAATGTATTAATAATAATTATTATTATTGACACAATGTCAATTTTTTATACACCTCCACTGAAAGATAATTGTCGCTTCTCTCTTTCCCTTGCTTCCTCCATTCAACGGGTTGCATTCAATGACGTCACAACAAAGTAATTTTAACCATTTTGCGGACCTCTGACTAAGTTATTAGGTAAAGCTGAATTCGTTTCATTGCAGAACTATTGTTTCACAAATATTATGTCAGAAAGGCTTTATACGAACATAATCTCAACTAGTGGCTTTCCACCATTTGATGGAAATGAAACTCTTCAGAAATGTCTAGAGACTGTCATATATATTATTATATTTACAAATACAGGGTGTTAAAAAAGTATCCAATATTTTAGGAGGTGATAGTATGTAGCCTATCAAAACAATAAAAAAATGTCTAATAAACATGGGTCCTACAACACATACTTTCTGAGATCTGAACACTTGTTCATAGGAGATGCTCAATGTGACGTCCAATCATGGCAATGCATTCCTCTGTCTTTCGGCGTAAGGAATCATGGACTCTTTGAAATTAACCTGATTGTTCTTGATAACAAAAAGTCTAGGATATTTAGATTTGAGACGAGCAGGTCAAGGTGTGGGGCCTCCCCAATCAATCCAGGGGTCCTGAAATGTCAGCGCCAGATGTTCACGCTCATTGCGGAAAAATATGTGCTGGTGTGCCATTATGCATGAACCACATCTCTAGTATTTGCTGATATGGCGCATACTCCAGCAAGCTAGACAATACGTTAATAAGAAAGTCCTGATAACGAGCCCCAGTTAATCTCTGTGGTAGCACGTATGACCCTTAATCTATCGCCAAGAACGCCTACCCATAAGTTGATTGAGAATCGGTGCTGATGCCTTGTTTCTTCAAGTGCATGGGGATTTTCATCACCCCACACATGCTGATTACGAAAATTCACAACACCATCTCTGCTGAACCCTGCTCATATCCACAACTAAACTTCTCTTTTCAGTATTCCTTGCGACGTATCAGTATTTCATGCCAAGGGTGTCAGCTGCGGTACGATTATCTGGTAGCCTGCTGTATTGTAGGACAGAAAAATGCATTGCCGTAAATGAACATTGAGCACCTCCTATGAACAAGTATTGAGATCTCAAAAAGTAGTCAATGTGTTGTAGGACCCATGTTTATTAGACATTTTTTTCTTGTTTTGATGCATACTATCACCTCCTAAAATATTGGATACTTTTTTTACATTCTGTATAAGGAACGTTAGACAGTCCAAGAAAACCGTAGAATGAATGGTGTAAAATACGTAGGTCTAATCTCTTTGTAACCAGAACACAACTTTGGTTTAACTCCTCTTGTTGTTGTTGTTGTTGTTGTTGTTGTTGTTGTTGATAAGACCACGAGGATGATGATAATGATGTTTATTATGAACCTATATCATTCCCTCGTATGCGGAGACAATGAGGAACGTGGAAAAAAGAGAAGATTGGAGAATGCAGAGATTCCAATGAAAGACCTGGACTTGGGTAGAAAACTATGAATGAATAATTCCCTCCTTATTGAACTTCATTAATTCACAAGTCTCTCTCGAAGAAGAAGACTTCTTCTTCTTCTTCTTGTACCTATTATTTTGAGATCTGACGAGTCCACCGCTGTGGAGTAACGGTTGGGTTCGAATCCTGGTTGGGACAAATTACGTGGTTAGGGTTTTTCCGAGGTTTTCCCTCAACCCCGTAAGAGCAAATGCTGATAATTTTCGGCGTTGGACCCTGGACTCATTTACCAGCTTCATTTCACTCGGACACTAGATAACCATCGTAGTTAATAAAACGTAGAATAAACCAATTTTGAAATAAGATCTGACGAACTGTTTTCCCGAAGAGGTTAAATCCTAATTGTTTGGAAAAATGCACTGCCAATTGTCCTCCCTTATCTTCGATGGTTTTCCAACTTGACAGCTGCCTGTTGCTTCTCCTTCTAGTGCAATGCGATCTAATCTAATTCCTTCCATTCCTTTTGCATGGTTATACAGTAGAAGAGACAAGACCTGTTCTGTGATAGTATCATGTGCCATGGCTTTATCAGCAATGGATATGGAGGGGAAAGATTGGTTTTAGTCTGAGATGAACTTCCGTGTCCGTAGATTGGTGTAATATCAATTAACCACCAAGCTCTCTTTCTGATAGCTCATTCTTTCCCCTCTCGCGCTGCTCTCATGCCAGATTTCGCCTCCTCATCTATACTATTGTCTTATTTTTGTCTCCCTCCATTTCACTCCTGTACTCCACATTATTAGGTTGGTGCATAATTCCGTAGCGATTTTTCATAAGTTTATTAAACACATCAGATACACATAAAAGAGAAGTTAATCATCAACAATATATTCTCCTTCACTATTTACAACAGTCTGCCAACGCTGAGTAGTTCTTCGATTCCACGTCTGTAGAAATTGCTTGGTTTTGAAATAAAGAAGTCGTCACGTCATGTTCGGAGCGCATTTTCATCCGGAAAGGAAGTTCCTTGAAGGTTGTTCGATAGAGAGCGGAAAAGGTGAAAATCTAAGGGCGCAAAATCAAGTGAATAAGGTGGGTGCGGAATGACATCCCAACCCAACTCCTGGATAGTGTTATGTGTCAGGATAGTAGTGTGCGGACGTAGTTAACGTGGAGTAGCATCACTTCACGCAGTCTCGTTGGTCGTTTTTCTAGGATTGTGTGTGCAAGACGTCTCAGTTGGTAGCAATAAATGTCCCACGATGGTGGAATGGTCACAGTTCATCACATCTTTCTCATTTGCCAGTTCTCAGGTACACTGACGTGGATCGTTGTGGATTAATGTGTTTGAACTGTCTTCGTCAAACCTCGAAGATCTTCCTGAACATGGAGTGCCACTAACGTCAAAATGACCCTCCTTAAAACGAAAAAACCATTTTCTTGTCGTGTTCTCTCCGATAGGTGTCCCCGTAAACGGCGCAAATGTCTCTGGCCGCTTCCGCTGCGTTCGCCCCTCTATTGAACTAAAAAAATATATATAACCTAGATGTTGATACAGCGTCGTAAAATAACCCAATAAAATGAAAAAATAAAATGAAAAAAAAAAAACTAAAAAATAAGAATATGTCGGAAATGTTCCACTTTACCACTTGACACTTCATTTTATAACGTCCACAGCTTTACTCACTCTCTGCAAAAATGAAAACTTCAATATTAAATTCAAGCACAACAATTGAACTTCAAATAAAAAATGACAATCGAAAAATAAATCCATAGCAACCGGAATACCAACACGCGAAACAAAACCGCTACGAATTTATGCACTAACCCAATATTTTCGTGTATTCACATTTCTAATACGGTTCTTTCTTTCTTTAGTTTTTCCGGTTATTGCTCTGAACGTCTTCATCTTGCTTTCCGTAACATATTTGACCTTCTACTAGGCTTATAGATTCTGACCTTGCTATCCATACGGATGTAATTATTGTGTAAACAAATCTCTCTTAAGAAACCAGGTGTTCATGTAGCCCTATTAATTTGATTCATTAGTTCCTTTATAGGCTCGTGGCTGCGTAACGGAGTGACTCCAAGATATTTAAATTGGGACACTTGTTCTGTTGGCTTGTTCTCCACCATCTGATTGAATCCTTGGCCCGAAGAGTCAATTAGAAAAATAAAAACAAATCATACTAAACCATGGTACTATCAAGAAGTCAAAGAACTTGCAGAAATAAAAAGAAAAGATACAGTTTACCAACAAAAGAACAAGATATTAAGTATGTTTACACCAGAAATAAAATCAACCCTGGAATGAAAACAATTGAGAGAGAATGTTGAATGGATCTCGTAAGTGATATGGTTCATGATCTACATGGCGAAAATTTGGAAGATGTTCAAAAATAGAAAAAAATGCCATAAATGGATTTATACACATAAAATATATATTGAGAAACATCGAAAAAATACTTTAAAGAACTGGAACAAATGCTCCTGGTTTGGATAATGTTCCAAATGAATTATTGTAATATGGTGGTCTTGAACTTGTTACGAAACTATTTTTATATAACTTCTTAATTTTTTAACAAAATAATCTGCCCTCAATGAAGGTGACCATAAAGATCCAGAATAAAAGAACTACAGAATAATTTATAAAGACAAAAAGATTAAATACAGGAATTGTTTAGTAAAAAATCCAGAGAAATACAAACCCAGTAGAATCATCAATGGCCAACATATAAATGGTAATGTAATATTTGGATTGAATCTTTAAGAATATTCAATAATTTTTTTTATTTAAAAAAATCGGAGACCGAGTGCTTTTAAAATATTATTATAACCTATATATATATATATATATATATACATATTTAACAAAATTCTGAGCACGGCAGAAGGACCAAAGGATTGGCATAGGAGCATTACTCTTCCTATTTTTAAAAAATGCCCAAAAATATTACTGGAAAATTTCATACGTATAACTCTCTTGAACACAACCATGGCATGACATATGTTTGTATGAACTTTTTTACTCAGAATAGTCCATGCCATCACCTCTAAAATATTTACTATTCCTCCCGAATCGCCATACATATTCTGTTCTGTAACTTACATTATTGTCAGCATTGTTTTCACTGAAGTATTTCATTTTCAACCTTTAGGGAGGCCGAGACGTAGATGGGAGGATAATATTAAAATGGATTTGAGGGAGGTGGGGTATGATGATAGAGACTGGCTTAATCTTGCACAGGATAGGGACCGATGGCGGGCTTATGTGAGGGCGGCAATGAACCTTCGGGTTCCTTAAAAGCCATTTGTAAGTAAGTAAGTAAGTATTTCATTTTCACTATGTCGGTATTTATTATTTATTCGTTCGTTAATTCGTTTCATCTGTTCAGTTAGTTAATTATTCAGTCATTATAAATTATTTACTTTATTGGCTAATTATTTTGCTCATTCAGTCATATCAGCCTTTGATGTTTCATTGATTCACGCATTCATTTATACTCTCATTTTCGAGTAAGCTGTTTCATCAATGCTGGGTATTCTATTCAATTTCATTCATTTTTTCTACTTCGCCACTTACATGGTATGTATATATGTATGTATGTATGTATGTATGTATGTATGTATGTATTTATTTATTTATTTATTTATTTATTTATTTATTTATTTATTTATTCTGGTGTAGTTAAGGCCATCAGGCCTTCTCTTCCACAACACCAGGAATACAAATACAATAATATAAATAAACAGAAATAAATACACTATAATATACAAAGTAAAGCTGCTCAAGAAATAAAGAGAGAGAAAAAAAACACTATAAACAAAGTAAAGCCACACAAAAATATACAGGTTGCAGTCACACAAACTTTAAATGAGTGATTAAGTATCATAATTAATTCCATCCTAACTAATTAACTAACATAAACAAGAAACTTGCAATTTTAATCTAGGTTAAAAAGAAAAAAAAACACAAATCAATACTTCTAGCAATACCTAAAAAACATTAACTAAGACAAAATTTTCCAATTTAATTTTGAATTGTGATAAAGTCCGGCAGTCCCTGACATCATTAGGTAACGAATTCCAGAGGCGAGGTATTTCTACAGTATAGGAAGATGAGTATAAAGACGTTCTATGATGAGGGATAGAAAGAAGTGCTTGATGTCGGTTTCGAAGAGTTGTAAGAAATTGAAAGCGCGATAACAGATATTTCGGAGTAGAAGTATGCATGATTCTAAACAGAAGAGACAGTGAATGTATTGTTCTTCGTTCCTTCAGACGCACCCATGAAAGTAACTGGAGGGAAGGTGTTATATGGTCAAATTTACGAGTATTGCAGATGAATCGTATGCACACATTATGAACACGTTGTAGTCTCTCAGCTAAGCGTGAACTTACATTAGTTAGCAAGGAATCGCAATAATCAAAATGGGGCATTACAAGCGTCTGAATAAGATTCTTTTTTAGACTAAGTGGTAGAAATTCTTTCATATGAAACAAGGAGTGAAGTTGAGAAAATATTTTTTTGCAAATGTGTGTTACTTGAGTATTCCAATTTAGATCGCTATCCATAAAAATGCCAAGATTTTTAACGGTTTCACTGTATTTAACAATAATCCCATTCAATATTATATGTGGTATAGTACTGCTATCAAGAGTGCTTCGTAGACGATTATGCCCCATTACGATTGCTTGCGATTTCTCTGGATTTAACCTTAATCCAAATTTGTGTGCCCACATTGAAATCGAATTCAAGTCTTCGTTTATTTTGTTTACTGCGTCACTAGTCTCGTCAGGGTGGAAATGCAAATAAATTTGCAAGTCGTCAGCATACATATGGTATTTGCAGTGTTTTATCATAATAGTCACGTCATTAATATAGATCATGAAGAGTAAAGGTCCGAGAACTGATCCTTGTTGAATTCCAGATTTCACGACACACCATTTTGAAGAATAATCGCATGCAATGACACATTGTTGACGGTCGCGAAGGTAGGATTCAAACCAAGTAACAGAACTTTCAGAAAGATTCAGAAGTCTTAATTTACATAATAGAAGGTCCGTGTCAACTGTATCAAATGCCTTACTGAAGTCAAGTAATGTCAGTAATGTTAATTTACGTTCATCCGTGGCTTCACGTATATCCTCATTCACTTTTAGTAGTGCTGTAGTCGTACTATGTCCATTTCTGAACCCGGATTGGTATTCGTCCAGTAAGGCATGTTCGGTTAGATAGTTCATTAGTTGTTTGTGAACAATACGTTCCAGAGCTTTTGATAGGGCAGGTAGGATACTAATTGGACGGAAATCATTTGCACATAATGGGGTTTTGATTTTAGGGATCGGACGGATAAAGGCTTTCTTCCAGAGGTTCGGGTAGGTAGAAGTTATGAGTGAGGCGTTGAATATATGTGTTAATGTCGGCAGTATTATGTCCAATATTTTCTTCAATAATATTATACTAATATTATCCACACCTTCAGCTTTAGAAGTAATACGTTTTATTGTCGCTCTTACTTCAGTTTCTGTGACATAAGTGAAGTAAAATATTTCTCTATCCGGAATTGGAGTCATTTGTAATTCGTTAACTGTCTGCTGTTTGTCGACCGTATCCAAGGTTATTGACTGTACAGTTGCAAAATGGTCATTTAGTTCGTCAAGAGAAACTGGCACACTGTCTACCTGAGTCCTGGGATTTCCTAAACCAATTGTCCGTAGGTTTCTCCACAGATTGGAAGGGTCAGCTCCCCCCTTCAAGATGTTATGAAAATGTCTCAGTTTTGCGTTTCTAATGGCTTGAGTAGTTCTGTTACGTAAGAGTTTATAATAATTATAAGAGATTTCTGTCTTGTCATGTTTAAACGTTTTGTATGCAGCGTTTCTGTCCATAATCATACTACGTATGTCAGCAGTCATCCATGGTGCTGGTGTCCTTTTTACGCGTTTAGATTTGATAGGAGCATGCTTGTCATATAAATTTATAATGTATTCATTCAGTTTAACAAGTTTCTCGTCAACAGTATGTAAGGTCCATATTGAGTCCCAGGGAATCTTCATTGCGTCTTCAAGTAGTTGGGTTTCATCAACACGTTTCAAGTCACGGTACCTTATGAGTTTAGGCGTGGGCTTGGGACACTTCAAGGAATATACTAGATAAATAATATCATGGTACGAAATTCCCGAAGCAGCACATTGTCCATGTTTTTGTACTTTGTCTGCATTCTTCGTAATAATTAAGTCTAATAGGGATTCGGAAGATTGGGTATGGTGGGTGGGTTCAAGGGGAAGGACTGCTAGATCAAGAGCCTGGAACATGGTCAATAGATGTCTAGTGTAGTTCGAATCAGAGGCTAACAAATTTGTGTTAAGATCACCCATTATTAAGACGTGTTCATAATCTGTGATGAATTCCAACAACGATCTCTCGATCTCTGCAATATCGTTAATCTTCGGGGGTTGGTAAATTACACAAATAAGACATTTCTGAAAGCTTGTCGAGACTTCTACAAATAGCATTTCAGGTTTTCCGGCATACTCGCCAGGAGATGTGTATATTATTCTGGGATTGAGATCTGATCTAACATATGCAGCAACGCCGCCCCCTTGTTTATTTAAACGATCATTTCTCAATAGCGTATAACCATCTAGGTGTAGTGTCGCTGAGGATAATGTAGGCTTTAGCCAAGATTCAGAGATGAGAAGAGCATGCAAATTCTGATTCGAGAATATGGATTGAATTTCGTCAAAGTGTGCAACCAAACTCTGAGCGTTAATATGGGCTACGTGAAGGAATGAAGATTTCTTGGAAAATGCTGTTGTTAAAATGTTGAATGCTTCAGGGTGAGAGAGAGGGTTCTGGTTAGCAGGTATAGGGGAATGGAGTGAGTGAAGGTCATTGTATAATGTTCTGTCAGAGACAACCGGATTATTACTGTCAAGAATCAGGGTATCCAACTTAAAGGAAAGAAAAAAAAATGTTATATAAAAATATGAAGTTGCTACAAGTAAAGATTTCCTATTAATTAATAACTTAGCTACAATTAAGTTCAAATAAATAAAGATGAATAAACACTACTGGCACTAACAAGTATGAATAAGTGGTTTAGACTTTAGTAATTTAGAATATGATATAACTTAGAAGAGAATAAAATTTAGTAAAGGCAGACAAAAGAAAGGAGAGAAGTTTTAGACTAAATGTAAATTATTACACTTTACTTACGTAATTACTAAATGAGCACAAGCACACGCACACGCATACACACACTCTAGTGCCTTGGAATATCGTCTTCACATGTCACTCTCATTTTTGCTTCACCGATCTTCACAATAATGACTCCGTCTGTGGTCCACACATTTCCAACACCATATTTCGCGATGCAGTCCATCAACAGTTTATGTCGTATTTTGGTGAGATCCTCACGAACGGTCACACCAGTTTGTTTCAACAATCTCTTGTTTCGGAAAACCTCACTACGCTTCCGGTATGTATGTATGTATGTATGTATGTATGTATGTATGTATGTATGTATGTATGTATGTATGTATGTATGTATGTATGTATGTATGTATTATTATTATTATCATCATTATCATTATTATTATTAATTCATATTTAATTCGTTAATTAATAAATATAGTCACTCATTTCGCATAGACTTGTCAATATTCTGTTTTTACATTCTTTTATTCGTTTACTATGGCTAAACTATTTTCAAGGATTGTATATACTTTCTTTCATACTTGCCTCTTTTTTTATTTAATGAGTTATTCATTCATTCTTTCATTCTTTCATTCTTTCATTCATTCATTCATTCATTCATTCATTCAATCATTTATTCATTCATTCATTCATTCGTTCATTCATTTATTCATTCATTCACTCATTCTTCGAATCAAGTACAGTCAGATAAAGGTAAATGTCGGATAATGCAGAATAACAAAGAAGTATACAATAAAAAAGTGTTAGAGTAAAATATTTTAATTACTAAATAAAAAAGAACAAAGCGTTAACGAATAATGAGAACAAAGTAGGCCCACAGTAATTATAAACGTTTACAGTAAAGTATTTAAGAAAAAAAGTGTCATTAATTATGTTTGCTTACTTGCTGATTGACGTTTTCTCGCTGTGAGATCTAACACGAACAGTGACGGATTATACGGAATATCGAATGATCGAAGGTTGGTTAATCGAGACTCTACTCTACTCTTTCAACGATCCAGTCAAACAGTAAATTGATTCTGTTATTTAGGTACTTGCTTACTCTTTCAGTTTTTTATCCATATTTATGGTTCACTCAAAATCTTTATTGAGAAAAATATACAAATACTCTAAATATTTGTGAATATTTTATCTCATTTTCATGTATTCTCTTTTTTTTCTCCTGCAATAGCAGGGCCCTTAATTTGTCGTTATTCATCCCTACTCTAAGAACGGGTTCATAGATGTCGCTAGTGCTGAGAAAAGTAGATCACTTCGTTAGACTGCAGCGTTTCTCAAACTTTTCTGAAGTGGGGACCACTTTTAGTACTTTGATTTTTATTGTAATTTTAAATATAATATTAATTTTAATTATAATTGTAATTGTATTCTTAATATTGTAGTTGTAGTCCCCTGGTAGAGGGGAAGAGAAGGCCTCATGGCCTCATCTCTACCAGGTTAAATAAATATATACTACTATACTAATAGAGTAATCATAGAGGAAATTTTTGTAAACTTGAATCTCTGAAAACCTTACAACGAATGCATTATGTGCAATGCCAAATAATAGCTTATGTGTATTGTTTCTGCAAGAAAATAATAATATGCTCAGTTCTGTGCAGGCTTACATCAGAAAAATAAATCTTATGCACACGTAGATTTAGAAAATTCTGTTAGGAATAAAATATTAAGAAAATAAGAATTTAGAAAATATGTCTTGCAGAAACATTTGATGGTCTTCATTTTCTTACTTTAAATCAAATCTCCTACTTTTAACAGTAAACGCATTCATTTTAATCACATCAGATTATTGAATGATTTTGTTACTTGATTGAAAATGCCGTACTTCAGTAGGCATAAAGTTCTCATTGAAACGCATAAATGAACTCCAACAAATAGATGAACATGTGCTACGTTTTATCATGAGTGCAAAATGTAGGAAGTAACATGAAACTACGTGACTTTCATAGTGGAACAATAAATTTACATCGCCTGTGTGGAAAACATCTACACGTGAACTGCTATAACAGCATACGACGTCATATAGCTTCAGCGTGCTTGTCACGAAACTTAAGCTCTTGTTTAAAGTTACTGTTGACATTGGGTTTTACGCGATAAATGTGCTCTGTTAATTTCATTGCACAATATTCTGAAAAACGTAAGTCCACTCGTACAAACATCAGTATTACGCAGTGAAGTAACTGTAGTAATTTAAACTATACGTATTAAAATTTCCTTGTCGATCTATCCCTTTATATTCTTTAAAACTTCTGTATCTTCTGAGATAATATCACCTGTAAATCCTGTTATCCCTTATCCTTAAAATATGTGCATTCCACTAATTTCCACTCACTTTACTCCTTACCTGTAACAGTGATCCTCGTTATTCTCCTATGCGCTAACTGGTTATCCGTTATAGTCTTCTTAACAGTCACTGTATTTCTTAATGTTATGATTTATGTACTTTATAACATACTTTAAGTAATGTCTTTGTGCCAGATCTTGTGTCTACTACATACAGAACAAAATGAACTTTTTATGCTTATTAAATTAAAACGGCTAAGTAAAATTGAACTAATATTGAAAATAGTAAAATATGAGGAGGTAGTTATTATGACAGATAATGACAAAATGAACAACTCCATTAACATCGTAGAGAAATTGATATTTTACACCTAGAGTTTATGTTTCTTTTCACCATGAACCCCGAACTTTTATTTACTCACTTTATAAAAAAATAGAATTAGCTCACTTTTATATATGTCTACATCACTTCTTCTTGTTTATATATATATATAATTTCTCCATATTGTGTTCTTAAATTGTCTAGCCAGATTTTCTGTTTGCTTTCCATGACTTACTATGTAGGCTATATGTCCCTTCCTCTAGCTTTAATGTTCTAGTACCAAAGCCATCTTCAGTTACAAGCTGGAACATGGGTAGGTTTGTCAACACTGAGTGGAGGCGGGCGGAGGCGAAATAAAGGCATGACGTTTGACGTTTTAATGATTTAATTTCGTTGTCACATGTACATTTTCGACATTAATTGATTCGAAACTAATTGCATATGATCAAGATTCAGTGTATTGATGTACATAATTTATTACGGAATCCGAAATGGTATTTTATTTGAGTTTCAGAATACCGCGTAAGTACTTGCATACAGCCACTTATAACTTAAAAAAATTGAGAGCATACATGTTTTTTATTGATGGTACAAGGGAAATAAATAAATAAATACTTAAAGAAATGTTACTTGTACCAAAAATAAATAAAATAACGACGTACGTTCGCAGTACCCTATTCCATTCAATTAATCATTATGTGGGTAGTAAATTGACAATGTTTTTCTGCTTTATGTTGTTTCACCTCTGACGTGAAAGGTCTAGGACAGTGATGTCAAAGAAAGCGCATTTTTCTGACCTTGACGTCGTGCGCGGTCATCAAGCGCTAAGTATGGAAAGAGGAAGGGTTGTGTATATGAATAAGCAGCTTGTTGGATTAAGAAAACAGTTGTGCACAAACATCAGACGGAACGTGAAATTTTATGTGAAATTTGGCTATCTATTGTATACTTTTAGTAGAGCCATCGATGTAGCTCAGTCGGCAGACTCGCTGGGCTGCTGATCCGGAGCTGCGTTTGGGCTTGTGTTGGATCCCCCTTTGGTCTCTGGTTTCTTCCGAGGTTTTCCACAGCCGTGGGACTGAAGCTGGATGGTCTATGGCGAGTCCTTGGCATCAACCCCTTTGATTTGATTACCTGCTTGGGCTTTTCCGAGGTTTTCCCCAACCAAAAGGCAAATGCCGGGTAATATTTTGGCGTATCCTCGGATCTCACCTCATCTCACTACATCTCGCCAAAATATTGTAAAAAATTACACAAAATTGTAAAAATTGTAGAAAATTACTAAATTGTAAAACTATAAAAATTTGTAAAAATTGTAATTGTAATATTGTAAAATTTTGACTTGTTCCACATCTTAAAGCTTCATTGCTCATGTAAGATCTATGGAATAAAATGAATGAATGAATGAATGAATGAATGAATGAATGAATGAATGAATATGGCTTCTTTCTGTTTGATATTATCTATATTGTCTGTAAAACAAAAGTACTGATACCAATTTCTTAATATTGCCGTTGTGTTTTAAATGTTAATAACATAATAAAGAGTTAAGAAGGAATATTCACATAAATTCCATAGTAATACAACTATACTGTACTAAATGGATGAAACACATCATTTATAAAGAAAGTGATATCCCAAAAAAAGAGATTGAGTATGACATGATAAGTCGGAATTGATAGCAATGGTGCCTTTAGCCCTATAAACGTAATTAATAAACTAATCAAAACAATATTACAGTACAATGCAAAGTTACCTAGGTGCTGTATATGTTTTAAGTGTAACTGATATTCCATAACAAAACTGTTATCGCATTATGCTTTTAAGGTGATATTGGTGAGCAACTTCTTATCATCAGAATATTAAATTATTTTCTCGAAATGTGCTGAAGCTATAGAGCTGATATTCTTACAACACATGGGCACGTATCTTTTTCTTATGATGTAACAGTAGTTGTTTTGTTAATTAATTTCCTTACAAACAATTTCCGTGCGAATATTTTCAAAATTTTCAATACACTATCTTCAGTAATACGTATTTACGGTGTATTAAATTTACGAAAACATTCTGTAAGGCTACTAAATAAATAGGCCTATAACTGAAAATTTCACTTTTCTATAAAAAAAAAGTTGAGAAAATATTTCTTTTGAACAAAAAAATCAAACTTGTGAAAAATGAACATTAAAATTAAAACTTACATTCTTATAATGCACTTATACTTCTCAGACAAATCTAAAAATTAACATGGATACAGTTCTAATAAGTTCTCTTCCCTTTATCTATTGAATCAGTGCTGGCCATCCCTGAATATAGCTCAACCAAGCGGAATAGGCCTATACTACCTCTTTCGTCTGTCTCTTTCCTTTCCGCTGTAAAGCGCTCAGGCTCTCCTGAGCTCTAAAGCACGCGCTTGCTCCTATGGGTATCAATTGACATGACTGGTCTAAGATATCATATACATTTTAATTTCATGTGATTATCTGTCGTGCTTTTCTATAAATATTTCTGATGCCCAGGAAGCCACTTTTAGTTTGAACCTCGCCAGTCACCATAACAATACTTACTTTCTTATCTACAAATGGCTTTTAAGGAACCCTCAGGTTCATTGCCTCCCCTCACATTAGCCCGCCAACGATCCTTGTCCTGTGCAAGATTAATCTAGTGTCTATCATCATATCCCACCTCCTTCAAATCCATTTTAATATTATCCTCCCATCTACTCTCGACCTCTCCAAAGGTCTTTTTCCCTCCGGCCTCTCCAAAGGTCACTTTTCCCTCCGACCTTCCAACTAACACTCTGTATGTATTTCTGGATTCGCCCATACGTGCTACATGCCCTGCCCATCTCAAACTTCTGGATTTAATTAATGTTCCTAATTATGTCAGGTGCAGTTCTGTGTTGTGTAACAAAGAACTGCACGCATTATCCTAAATTATTTGTTACAAATTTTCTAAAATTTCTAATTTTAGCGTAAACTCAGTGAACATTAAATCCTGTAAATACGAAGAGAAAAAAAACATGTTTATAACTAATTTATTACAAAAGAAATAATTTTAATAAATAAACCTTGAAACCCAACAAAGTGAGTGTATGCATCTACAAATTATAGGAAGTTCTGACGTATAGCAGGCATTCCGAATCTTCAACAAAACTGCAACATTTATGGGATCACAAAACAATGAACTTGAAAATCAACAGCGTAACTTTATTGATATAGCAGGCGAGACCCAACAATTTGGCTAGAATTCTGATACACCACAAACCACAAATAAGACTATAAAAATGTAGTTTATACAATATTTAATATGAAAAAAATTGTCAATCACTTTGTAATTAATAATAACCATAAAAATTGCTAAAGACTGCAGCCATATTTTCATTTATTGTCTTGTTTTTATCGCCAACACGCAATTAGTTTATAATACATCAACAATTAACGTTTGGTACGATCACGAACATAATTCCATCGACACACACATATATTGTAACATTAATTTACATTGAAAATCGGCATTAGCACCAACACATGTTCTGGATAGTAGGCCTCCGTTTGACAGTTAATTACAGTGTTGCCGACGTATGGGTCCGGCTTGTAACTGAAGAAGACTCTGTCTAGTACACATTATTTCCCTTTTTTTAAGTTTAAAATGTGTTGTTTATTCTATTATTTCCATCTCAGTGAAAGTTTTGTTCAGTGTGATTGATTTTTTTTTTTTACTTGTAGAAGTCGACCATTACTCAAGTGTGGTAACAGGCTAAACAGTTACTATTTTCATGCAGACATAAGTATTGTTGTAGACAATATTAAAGAAGATACACTCATTACAATAAATAGTTCTACAGACGTTAAGTTGATCCTGCCTGGGAATCACATGTCCAGATGTTTCTATTACGTAACTGTGCCTACCTGGTTATTCTTCCATACGTCTTTGGCTTCATTAATATCCATACAGTTTACGTAGACACAATAGCTCGCCACTGCGTTCAGAGGTATTAAAATGATGCACGATTCATAGATACTTTCAGCTCATATCGCTAACTTACAAGGGAACGTTCAACAATGGAGGGTTGGATAAGACCTTCAAATTTTGTACACTCAAAAGGTCGCATTTATAACAAAAATTTTCTGCCAAAAAAAATCGAAATCGAACTATAAGACAGTTAAATAGTATTTCGAATATTAGTAGTGATGTCCACACCTGTGGAGTAACGGTTAGCGTGTCTAGCCGCGAAACCAGGTGGTCCGGGTTCGATTCCCGGTCGGGGCAAGTTACCTGGTTGATGTTTTTCCGGGGTTTTCCCTCAACCCAATATCACCAAATGCTGGGTAACTTTTGGTGTTGGACCCCGGACTCATTTCACCGACATTATCACCTTCATCTCATTCAGACGCTAAATAACCTAAGCTGTTGATAAAGCGTCGTAAAATAACCTACTAAAATAAAAAATAAAAAAGTAGTGGTTTGGTAGTTTGGAAGCCCTGATGCTGTCGTTTGGAAGAAGGCAAGGTCTGCGTAGTACCTGTGTCGCGAGGCAATGGCAGGTGTAACTACTGACTGTGAGTCTGACATCGAACATAACAGCGTACTGTAGCTATAAAGCTGTAGGTTTAATTTGAGAGAAATTGAATACCATACTAGTCTAATTGTTCGCGTGATGGAATCTTTCACCATATACACGAGCAATTACTAACTTGAATTAAATTATTATGTTAATCAATTAAAGATAATCTCAAGTTATTATTGAACATACTGCTTATTTATTAGTTATTTGTTTTTTTTTTTTTTTTTTTTTCAAAGAGAGAGGGTTACCGATGCATAATTCCTCAAATAAAGGCAAGTTATCAATTTGCCTATTTTAGGGTGACCAGACGTCCTCTTTTCTCCGGACATGTCCTCCTTTTCGTAACTTGTATGTCTGATACTATGAAATTATCTGATTTGACGCATTTTCAAGTAATTTGTCTGCAGATGGTAGCAGCATCGACGGAATATACTCTTTGTCAACGATCATAACTCTCTTTGCTCCTCCTTGTTATGGTCGTTGCTCACAGGTAGCTAGTAAATCGATGATATAGTATCATTTGAAGAAATTTTCTTGTGTGTCATTTTACAAATAACTACTGTAGCAAATTGGATCTTCAGAAAAGTATCTGCAGCAGAATTAAATATGAAGGGTATAGTGAAATATAAGACATGAAAAGAAGGTTTTCTTTTCATGTCTTCTTTTATCTGCTTTAAATTTTTACATCTAAACACATTACAAAATAAATTCACATTTTGTGTCGCCTTTTTACGCATTTTGACAAAAATTACAATTCTCTTGACTTTCTTATGTAGCTAACTGTAAAATTATTTTTTATTATCAAGTTCTATCATAAGTATGCTTTAATAAAATAGATATTGACATAATTTTAAGTGTAATATAGGCCTAAACCTAAATCTAGATACTTAATTTCTGTCCTCTTTAATAATTACAGTTCCCTTGACTTTCGTATGTAGCTAACTGTAAAATAATTATTCTTATTTTTATCATAATTATTTTGTAATAAAATAGATATTAACATAATTTTAAGTATGATTATAAGCCTAAATCTTGAAATATATGATATGAAAAGAAGGTCTTCTTTTCATGTCTTCCTTTATCTGCTTTAAATTTTTACATCTGAAACACATTACAAAATAAATTCACATTTTGTGTCGCCCTTTTACGCATTTTGACAAAAATTACAATTCTCTTGACTTTCTTATGTAGCTAACTGTAAAATTATTTTTTATTATCAAGTTCTATCATAAGTATTCTTTAATAAAATAGATATTGACATAATTTTAAGTGTAATATAAGCCTAAACCTAAATCTAGATACTTAATTTCTGTCCTCTTTAATAATTACAGTTCCCTTGACTTTCGTATGTAGCTAACTGTAAAATAATTATTCTTATTTTCATCATAATTATTTTGTAATAAAATAGATATTAACATAATCTTAAGTATGAATATAAGCCTAAATCTGTACTGTAAATATTTTGTAAAAAATACATATTAACGAAATTTTAAATATAATATAAGTCTAAGCCTAAATCTAAGTGCATATTATTTTCTGTCCTCATTTTTCGAACAATATCCTCCTTTTTGAATCTTTGTGTCCTCTTTTTTGTCTGTGTGAATCTAGTCACCCTAGCCTACTTAGTAAATGAATAGAAAATTTATGTTGTACAGTAATTAAAATAATTTTGAGGTTTGAAGGTAACTTCACAAAGCTAAATGTATTGAAAATTACATTACATTCTTTAAAGGAAGTGTTTATTTTCTTTATATAAATTATTTTACGTTGAGCACAAGATACATAATACGAAAAAATATAACACATAGCAATTGTTGAGTCATATAACTGAATACTACAACTTTATCATCTACCATAATTTCTCCTGAACTTCGTAGGGGAGCTGCAGGTAAGCCCGGTCAGTTGGGAATGCCGGTCACCTCTTTATCTCCAAAACAATAATTCGATTTTGTCTTCCGACTGGTGCTGCACTTTTGGAAGGATGACATTAACTATGTGCAAAACTCTTTTTGTAGTAGTTGAAGCCTAGCTGTTACAAGGAGTATTTGTATGTTTTCATTGATATTCTTGTAAATCAAAAGTAACTTCAGGCTGCTGCTGTAAGTAATTAATCTTGTTTTATTTAATACTTTGACACTAGGAATATACCCATACATGTTGCTAGTCAATGGGTAGCAGTTTGATATTGGTACCTACATTCATTAATTTATGGTTGCATTTTTACAAACTGTCTGCAATGAAGGCAGTACCGGTCAACTGACCGCCATTACCTTCACTATACCGGCATTACCTTCGCGTGAATATAACATTTCGAAAAGCATCTCATGCATTATGTCAAGTGATATAGTTTCAATCTTAATAGTTCACGCGTTTAATATTACTCATTTATTTTTATTAATTGCTTATTCATTAGTTAATTAATTAATTAATTCTGTATCTGTGTATCTAGTCGTCTATTTATTTATTTTTGCATTTCCTTGAGATGGTTAGCAAATACAGGCTTAAGACAAACAGAGGCAGCTTGACAGCACAAGATCTTAGGAGAGCCCTAAGAGCTATACAGGCTGGAAAGTCCATCAGGTCAGTGTCGAAGTCTACTGGAATCTCCATCAGCACACTTTAGGAGAGGATAAGTAAACAGAACTATAATGATCCTAAATTAGGAAAAAAAAAAAGTGAATTTTTACTCCTGACCAAGAAGCAGAGATGTGCAACCAGTTCAGAGTTTTGGCAAATTCCTTCCATGGTCTTATGCCAAACGATGTAAAGCGTGCAGCCTTTGAGTTTGCTAAGCAAATAAAATAGAACATGAACATACATTCTCCAAAGAAACAAAAATGGCAGGACGTTATTGGCTTGAAGGTTTCCTGAAGCGAAACCTTTCTTTGTCTTTGAGAAAATCAGAGGCAGTAAGTATTAACCGCATTAAAGGTTTCAATAAGGAAGAAGTTCAAAGTTTTAGACTAATCTTGAGGATGTTTTTCTAAAATATGGATTCTCGGCATCACATGTCTACAATGTAGACGAAAGAGGGATTGGAACCTGAGACTATTTTGGCTCCCAAGGACCAAGAACGAGTAGGAGCAGCTACAAGTGCAGATCGTGGCACACACACCACTGCGATGTGTGCCATGAGTGCTGCTGGGAACTATATTTGCCCGATGTTTATATTTGGTCGGAAAGGAATGTGTCCGACCCTAGAAAAAGGCGGACCTCCTGATGCACTGTACAGCTGTTCCAAAAATGGATGGTCCAATGAACTTTTCTTGAAGTGGTTGGAACATTTTGCCCATCACTCCCGTCCTACTCCAGAAAACCCTAACCTTCTGATCCTTGACAACCATTACTCACATTGCACCTTAGAGGCATATGAATTCTGCAGGGTAAAAAGTACTGTTATGGTTGGATTGTCACCCCACACTTCTCAGAGAACCCAGTCACTTGATGTGACATTCTTTGGACCTCTCAAGACAGCATTTAATAAGGAGTGTGACATCTATATGAAAATGAACAAGTAAAAGTGTATCAGACCTGATGATCTTGCCAGAGTTGCAAACATAGCAAATGTTTTTTGTCAGATTTTGAAGCAACAGGAATTTTTGCTTTAATTCCCAATTTGTCTCCAGATTCTGCTTATTATAACCCTGATCTTCACCCAGTCACATCACAGAGTAATCCCTCTAATCAGTCAAATATCTGCTCATCTGATCCTGTTTCTGCTCCACCTGAGTGCAATGTTGCAGTCAAGCGTTTCTATAGCTGTCAGTGAAACACCAGGAGAAAAGAAAAAACGCAATTACATACAAATCAGTATTTCCGAAATTTTGAAAGCTATATCAGCTGGACCTATTACATCTAACAGTACAAGATCAGGAAGAACAAAAAATCAGCACTCTGAAGTACTCACTTCTACACCTATGAAGAAAACGTTTGAGGCTAAAGAACAGAAGAAACTGTCGCAGAAAAAAGAAAAGAAATACGATCCTAAAATGTCTGCTGCGAAGAGATCTGATGCAAAGAAAAAACTCCCAAAGAAGTTGTTTGAATATTCATCAGAGGATAATGATCTCGTCATGTGTGATAACAGTGATGATGAACTGAGAGTGACAGAAACAAGTGTTCTCTGTGCAATGATTATGGTATCAAGCTGCGGAAAGTGGGTACCTGCAGAGTATAGTGGTTGTTATAGTGCCAAGGGGTATGAATGTGACTACTGTCTTAACATGACTGATTAAATTCCGTTCAGAGACCTAAGAAAAACTTTTAACTATATCTGTAACTGAAAAAATATAAGACTGTGTTTCATGTAACTTTCTTAAGGCGGATTTGTAGCTAATAAAATATTGTATGCAGTTATTTTGTTTTTTTAAATATAATTTCTATCTGTTTTGAAGAAAGACAGATATAAACATAAGATTTTTAATTTACATATTCATTATAACATCGTTTTTGTGTAATTCCATTGATTGGTATACACATTGTAACGTAGAAAATATTAAATAAATCATATAATAGGTCGTTCCCTTTAAATTCAATTGTAAATTTCATGACCGTTATTACCTTCATGTGCTGGGAATGCCGGTCAATGCAGTGGTCTTTAATTAAGGAATTTATATAAAACTTAGCAACTGTTTATAAACTTTAAATAGATACAGTTGAAAGGGGATAGTTCAACAGTTCTAATGACTTCACTAAAATTCAAATTGGATTATTAGTTGTCTGATACAGTCACATTTTGCTTAGGTGACCGCCATTGCCTGCATCTCCCCTACCATCCTAGGGTATATTCTTATGGGCAATAGTTTAAATCATAAGTTCTATACATAAAAAGTGAGTCCATTAAACATATTACGGATTAAAAATATATTACATAGGATGCAGCAACAACAGTTTTATATGCTGTACGTCGTTCAATAAGAATTTGTACTTTCATAACTGCATAAAGGTCGGTCTGGTTGACGTAGTTGGTATAGAGATGGCCTTCTATGCCCTAGGTTGCGGGTTCGATCCGGGCCAGGTCGATAGCATTTAAGTGTGCTTAAATGCGACAGGCTCATGTCAGTAGATTCACTGGACAAAATCCCGGCACACCGGCGACGCTGATATACCTCGACAGTTGCGAGCGTCGTTAAATAAAACATAACATTTTAACTGTATAAACAATTCACAGTTTTCTTCCGGTTATGTTCAGTGAGACTGTAGTGTATATAGGCAACCAGAAAGGGTGGAAGGACAGAATAAGAGAAATAAAGAAGGACTAGTGACAGGTTCTAAGAAAGACAAACTTGTGTCGGTGGGCTTTATATTGTATTTGTGTACTTATTTTAAAATATAGTGCTATAAGTTTAATTTGTGAGACCGTTAAACATACCATACCAGTTTAATGTACTATGAGTTGATTTAATTACACGTTCGTAATGATGGACCCTATTTGGAACTCTGCGTTTACAGACGTTGAGTTGCAGTCCTGTTTCTCCCTCGGCTCTGCCACACGCTCCATTCAAAAGGCTCCGCAACTAAAATTAACAGCGATACTCGAAACATCGTTTTAATATTTTGCACATTATTTTCGAAACTTTTTTCGCACATCTTACAATAATAAGACGTATCAGAGTGCAAAATTTGAACGTCCTACGCAATCTTCCAGTGTTGAACGTTCCCTTGTCAAACATATTAAAAGTTAAGGGGATTCGAAACGCTCTATTCTTAGTAATGCTAAATTTGTCACACTTTATGGTCACCGTCTAATACGTGAATAAACCTGCAATTGTTATCAGATGTTCTAATGGCAGTTCTGTAAATTTTAACACGAATTTCTGAAAAAGGAAACTTCTGTGTTAAAATAGAGAACAGGGGAAAGGTTCGCCTAAGTGTGATAAAACTGCAATATTCCACATCACACCTCTGATTGAGGTTCTGGCTAATATGTACATTTATTATCACGCAGTAAATTTCACTTGATGATATGTATCAAAGGAAGAACAATTGTTTGTACTCAACTGAAGTCTGATTACTGTATTACTCGTATGTTACTAGTCAGCGATGTATGCAATGGAGAGGGAAAGAAACTGACCATCCTACCTCATTAACTCCTGGCCAAGTTGCCTCATGAATGGTGTCTTATTGGAGTCATTTATGAGGTTCAAACCCATATTCGGACAGTTGACTAAACAACAATTGGAGAGTGTGATCCCAAAACGCGTTCAGTCCATTTTTATGAAAGGAATGGGATAGTTCTTTTATTTACTCGTCTACGGATGGAGCGAGTTTTCGAGTGACATGCACAGTAACAAAACTTGCAGACAAGGATTGGCATTGTTTTGTAAGAAACCAACTTTAAAATATAATGATAGAGGTCTCAAACATAATCACATATATGTATAAATCATTAAAACGGCCAAATGGACTGAGCGAGTTCTGGGATCACACTGTTCAGTTCAGTAGAAGATGAGAAAATGCGGTCTAATTTCACATTCAGCGACAGGTCTGAACCCACTTAACAATTTTTCTGACACAAAATAATCCTACTTGAATCGTTTATTTCTAAAACCCCACAAGTGACAAAAACAAAACTTTTGGAAAATCAATAAAAACTGCTTGTTTTCATTACTTTCATTTTTATTGTCAAAATGTACGAGTATTTAATAAGTGATAATAGCTGCTAAATATGAGGTTTATTCATCATTAATTGTGTTTTATAATATATATAAAGTCCCCCACAAATTAAATTAATTTGGATGTTATGGAGTTTTTCCAACAAACAAACTGGAACTAAGCAAAGCATTGCCTTTTTCCAAGTATCAGAGTGAATGAAAGTAAGTATGAATGAACTTTATAACCTATGTAAAACTGCAGTATAAAATCACAAAAAAAATAAATAATAATTTTTTTTCTGTTGCAACAGACATTTTTTTTATCAGCACATTATTTTTCTAGTCTTCGCTTCCACTGTCATTACTATCTTTGTTGGTCGTACAGTTCTGTGTAGAATCTTTTCACTTCATCCGGTATGTACTGCAAATCTTCTTAAGGTCCTCCATTTTTTTGACATTGATTGGTAGCCTCGAGCTGTTATAAGCTAGATCTGTTGGCAGTTCAAACGGTAAATTTTCAGCACAAACACTTTTCTCAGGAATTCGAATTATAAAATTTTCGCCACCAAGCTTTGAAGTTAACCACATTATTAGGCTGTGACTCGTTTTACCTTGAACTTAGACGAGTTCTCAGTAATCCTCATTAGCAACATTTTCATCACTTGAACTAACCATCTTGTAACAAAATACTCAAAACAGATAATAATAGTAAGGGCAACACTTAATCAGCAATAGCCAGAACAAAACACTGATCCGGCTGTGACTGAAATCAGCTGTTGGGTGCGACAGTGATGCTGTCAGCTAGTGTGGCAGACTAGTTTATTTGAAAAACACCAGTGATGTTAGTTGTGGGGTTTTTATAATGCATATTTCTTGTCCAATTTTTTACATGTTATAGTCATGCTAGATATAAGGTTTTTATATAAAAATGGGCATTCATGCTGGTAATCAAAATCCACAAAAAAAACGCAGTTTGTAAAAATTGCCGGTTGTGGTGATTTTACAATAAACGATTCACTTATGCTCAAAGAAGAGAAAATTAGAAAGAGTGACGACAATAATTTCAAATTATTAACTTTTAGCACTATAACATCATAGCAATTTAAATTTAACACTAAAAGATAATTTTTGTCACTCTCATGGATATATTTGGAAATATTAATATTGACAAATTTTGAGCTGTCTGCAGATGCTCGAACAGGTTATAAGAAAAAGAAGGAGAATAATTAAATTTTATTTCAGTTTATCTTTGTAATAAGAAATGTTTTATGAATATAAAAGTGTCATATCGTAAAGAGTACAGACATTCAATCAGGTGATTCTAGTAAAATTCTGGTATAAATTGCAGTATTTCCAGTTTTCCAGCTAACATTTTACTATTTTTCTCTAATTCACAATCATTCTTACTACCCGTTCAGACAACAAACGAAAACTACATATTATAAGGTGGTATGATTTACGATCTGCAAGGCGTTCAATTTGATGCAGATTTCTTGGATTGTGGTGTTGTGTCACAGACAAAGATCCACCATTTGAGAGCCGCGTGTCGACTACGTTCTAAGCCAAAGCAAAAAAAAAGGCAACCTGTTTTGCTTAGACGAAACAACACCGAAAAAAGATCGAGAGGTGAAGTCTAACATTTTACTCTATCGAGGGGAGTTTCTTGTAATTACTGTAGTGCGTTCGTAAGAAGTTCTCCAATAAATGATTTCTTAGCATCGCCACAGATACACTTGATTGCACTTGTCACTATCTCTTGCACTAGAGAGTTCTTGAAATTTATATTTTCCCCGCCATTCATAAAATATATTGATATGATACCTCTTGCACAAAAGGGGAGATCTATAACTGAAACTTGATTAATATAGTTCAGTATTATTTGTATTTATCCTGGTAATCATGAACAGTTTGACTCGTAGACATTTTGTTTTTGCAGCATGAACTTCCCATGATTGTACGGGAAGATTCGAAGAGAACGGCAGTTACGTAGACTTTCGGCTCCCCCCTACTACCATTAATTCACAACACAATGTCAATACGGCGGTTGCTGTCGTCTGCGATATAACGAACTTTTCTGTTGATTTTCGAGTTCGTCATTTTTTCCGGTTATTATATGCTTATTTAAGTTGTGTTAGCTCTCGCTAGTGGTTTTATATTTTATTTTATCCGTCTTAGTATTTATTTTATTATTGTAAATATTTTTGTTTTATCACTATTATTATTATTATTATTATTATTATTATTATTATTATTATTATTAATGAATTATTTTGTATTACAATCTTTGTATAATTTCTGTCACGATTATTCTATTATTATTATTATTATTATTATTATTATTATTATTATTATTATTATTATTATTATATTATTATTGTTACTGTTATTGCTATCATCAGCATTATTATCTGATCCCTGTAAAATTTATGTAGACTACTGGACTGTACCCGAGCACGAGCATATGCTCATTTCGGGTATCTATTCATATGTATTCAATTCAAATGTAAATTGTAAATAAATTTGAATTTGAATGTTAATTTTTTTTAACAAGTAAGTACAAATTGTAATGACTATTTCGTTTATATGACGTCATTCCATTTTCGATCAATGAAGTGTAATTAAATTTTAAATTCCAACCTATCACAGTCATACGTCGCGATAATTTTTGCAACTTGATTTATCAGAATCAATTTATCGCATGACGTTCCTTTGTTTAATCAGTGTCACCAACTGTTTCCCCGTAAATCGATGAGCATGAATCCATTAGACCCGTAACATATTACAGCGAGAAAATAATATGTAATGCGTATGTCGAGATTTGGAAAATGCTTTCCTTTAGCACGGAGTAACGCTCGAAATAAGGCATTGGTGGGCTAGCGATTTTCTATAAACGTAGCTACCCCACCACCTGTATATCCCGTTCCCACAGGTAAATAAAATTTATATTACGTGGATGAAATTTAACAATTAATAGAAAGTCAACCGTTCAGATTTATGTAACTTTATTTCTATCAGCGTTTATCAAGCCCAAAGATCTTGTATAGTATATACAAGGTCATACAAGGTTTTTTATCAAACTGCCTTCCGTATGGCGTACTAAAATTCGTGTTTTAATTGTCTATACAGAGATGGCTCCACTGTATAGCAACATATTTCTCTCTGTAATGTAAAGACAAGCATTGCTAGCTGTCTCCACTGATAGTTCATAGTTCACGGTGTAGTGTGTTACGGGCCCTAATGTAATGATGAAGTACTAAATAAAGTACGAAATCTTACTTCCAGATCTACATATTATTCATCTTCTAATTCCATGTCCATTGTATCTAAAGAAAATTACAGTCCTTTATTCAGATTTGATAACTGCGTTTTCAACAATACTGTACCTTATTTAATTAATGTATTTAGTCATGTTATTTGTAATCATATTATAAAATGTTTAAATTATATTATGATATCAGCAGATAATGAAATGTATTTCTGTTGTAATAAGAGAAAAGCGTAATACATATAATTAACTTGTTAAACTTGTATTTCGTTTTCTCAATTGGCATTACTGAATAACATCCAATTTCTTTATAGCAGCAATCGATATTCACCTATTTCAACTTCACAATCCCCGAATAGGTGAATATTCATGAATATACAATTTTTAACATTTTGTGAGCGAATTCTAGCAATATATTATTTACATGTTTATTTTATCCACGAAATAGTCCTAATAAATGTCACTCGAGGTCAGAGGTTACTATAGATAAACTACAGACTGATGCTTATTTTATGAATTTAATCTTTCATCTTCTCTAGACTATACAGTAAAACTTTGCTAAAACGTACCTTCTATAAAAAGGAAACCTGCACAAACGAAAAATAAATTTGGTAACGGAATGTTTTCCTATGTAAAATAATACTTTAAAATGGAAAACTGCCTAACGCGAAAACGGAATCATTTTTGGGCACCATTCAGGTAAAAAACCTGAATAAAACGGATAATTTTAAGCGTAACTGTTGCTAAATTCTATCAAACCATTTTTAATTTTGCGATAATACTGTACGAAGCATGACATAATTTTTTGTGTGACTGTACATGCAATGATCGGGAAAACTTTCGTTATTCTTTGTCAGGCGTTGGGAGTGAAGCTTCTCTAACCATGTCACTATCTTTTGCTTATTGACAAGGACCAGGGCAGGTTGGTGACCTCCTGTACCGTTACTTCTTCCAACCCTCTTGCATTTCCTTTAATTTATTCTCAGTTTGTGCTAACAAGGCAATATAGTGATAAAGTACAGTGCGAGTAGAATAAAACTGTGAATAATTGTAGTGTAGTATCAATTTAGGTTCACATTTCCGTTTATTTATTCTGAGTTTTGTGTTAATATGCCAATACAATGTTAAATAACAGTTGTAATAAAGTAAAACTGTGCGATTTAATAAAAAAAAAACCTAGATGACCAGTTATACCATGGAAGAGTGACTTCATAATTTTAATGGAGCAATGAAACGTCAAGGTAGTAAGGTCATACTGTTTTTAGACAATGCTACCTGTCACCCAATGATTGCTTTGTCTAACGTGAAGTTAATCTATTTTCCATCAAACATAACTTCAGTTACACAACCGATGAATCAGGGCGCAATTTACACTCTGAATTGATGCAGGATGAGAAGAAAATTCTACAACATTCACTTCAAAAAAAATTCGCTGCAATGCACTTTAAAATAAATGTGGGGGCCAAGAACCTAGGGTGCAGAGAGAGGGAGAGAGAGAGGCTGCAATTATGTAAGTTAAGAATTATGAAAATAAAATTCACTTTGCACTTTATTTCAAATTATTTCTTCATTGTTCTTCCTACAGTGAGCATATCGCAGTACTCTATTCTTAGTTTTACCAAAACTCAACCCTTTGTAAACCGAAAACCTGTGAAAATGGAAAACAAATTCTGGAGCGATCGCGTTTCGTTTTAGGGAGATTTTACTGTATTTAGAGATTTCCGTCGATAGTTCTAGGATTGAGATATGAGGAAGCAGAATATGCACTTCTAAATAGTCACGTAGAAATTGAGAGGGATGAAATTTATTTGTGTAGTTGTGAATAACTTAGGTCAGCATTTCCTTTAAATAATATTTTATATTAAAGTAATAAAATAGTATTAATATGAACAATCACAAGGAACTCTGTATAAGTATTCATATTTCAATACACAGAACCATAAATCACACACTTACTTCCACATTTATATGTAATAATACTCGTGTGTATATTATATATTATTTGTCGATATGTAGAATACTTTAAGTTCAGTATTTATATCAATAAATTACTAACACACATGCCCATATAAATAAATATGTTTCTTATACACACGCACACATATGAAGGGTACACGGGAAAAACGATCAAGGTCCATAAAAAATCTAAATTGAGTTAATAATGCTATCTTATAGTGGAAACGAAGTATTATCATGTGGTCTAGCTAGTAATAAGAAATAATCGTTCTTGACATTCCACTACGTCAATTTCTATTAAATACACACATAACAAAGTATTAAGTGCTTAAAGTTTAAAATTCGTTTTTCTCGAAACTTTCTAAAATGAACCTTGATCGTTATTCCCGTGTACCCTTCATATATGATCACCATAATCATTAATATCTTTCAGGAGCTGATGAGTTTGCTATAGTTTTCACACCCGATTCACTATCACTTTTGATATCATCACCATTAAGCTCCCGAAGAATAGATTCCAAACTTCTGTTTTTTGTTTCTGGTATTTTGAATATAGTAAACACTGCACAAACAACACAAATACTAGCAAACAACCAGTAACATCCAGGAAGTCCCAGTAAATGAACGAGATTTGGATAAAATTTTGTACTGAGGAAAGCCGTTAACCATACTACCATGGTTATCGCAGTTGTAGCAAGACCTCTTGCTTCTGGAGTGAACAGTTCTGCCATTATAATATATGTTACAGATCCTACACCAACGGAGAGAGTGAGCACATATAAACCCATACACATCAACGGCAGAAAACCCACACTTGTCATGTCATAACCTTCTTGTTGCATGTAAAAATAAATTCCCAAGCCTCCTAGACAACTTGTCATTGAAATTTGAGAGAACAGTATTAGAATTCTTCTACCAGCAAGGTCCATAAATATTGAAGACGTGAGTGAACCAAGGAGTTGTACACATGCAACGATAGTAGTGGCAGTATTTGGCGAAATAGAACTTCCAGCTAGTTCAAAAATACTGACAGCATAGTTCAGAACTGCTGATATGCCAGATAGTTGTTGACAAAGACCGAGAACAATACAAATGGTCAAAGCACGTCTGGTTCCTTTAGATGAGAAAAGAGTTTTTAAAGAAACATTTCTACTGGAACTTTCCTTCACAACGGCAGTCAACTTCATCATTTCTAATCCAGCAGCCTTCACATCTCCTCCACGTACCCAGATCAAAGCATCCATAGCTTCTAGTGTTCTTCCTCTTCTCATTAAGAACAATGGCGATTCGGGCAGCCAGTAAAAAGCAAGAGCAAATATTATCGGCATTGTGAGACATAGTATAGCCATGTCTCTGATGGAAATTACAGCACCAACAATACACATGAAGACAAAGGCGATATTACCACACGTTGAACGAACCGTGCCCAGAGTACCTCTGATGCTGTCTTCAGCAATCTCTCCGACGTACATCGGGCAGAAAGTGAGAACCCCACCAGACGCCATACCCATAAGAAATCTTGAAGCATAGAAGAGGTACAGAGATTCAGAGAACACGATGGGAAGCCAGCTGATAATAAGGGGTATGACTGTAGAATAGCCCGCAATTTTACGTCCATAAGTCTGCGATACATAGCTGAAAATCGGAGACGATATCAGTGCTCCAAGGTACACCAATGATCCTAGCCAAGCTCCTTCATCTTCTGTAATTATATTGCAGTCTAATAGTAGATCTCCTGCTGCAAGGTGTGGAAGAGATGGAGTGGGCCACGACATCGCCATTCCGTAAGCTATTGATGCCAGGTTTACTGAAACAGAAAGATTGTACCATTAATTTGCATTGGACCCACAATGGAGAGGGATTAATATTTTCTTCATATTCTTCAGTTCTGAGTTTTATTTTAAGCGTCGACTGTCCTATTTTTCGACGTGAAATGTTTACGTTCGAGGTACAAGAGAGAGAAATTGTAACGTATTCACATGAAAGGTTTACTTTGACGTCACTTGTGGTGCCACAGAAAGAGAAGTGTACGGTGAACCTCGTCCCTCGTGCTTTTCCACTCGGTACGTTTTCTACTTAATGTGCCTTGAATTTTTTCACACAATAGTCATGGACATACTTAATACCTCATGGATTATGTATAAACATTAATATCAAATAATGTACACTACAGCGTATAACAAAGTACATATTGTATTTAGTACTTTTTTTAGAATAGATGTTTCATGCATTCATTAGGATTTATTCAAATGTCGTATCAATTTTTGTTTAGACATCTTGGTGAAGATTTTAGTAATATTAGACCTACCTATTTTCAGGAAAAATATTCATTGTCTTACTATCACCACTACTGACAGCTGTATCACTATTAAATAGCATATCATTGTACCGTTTAATAAATATGACACAGGGGCCACCAGTGTGGTCTTTGGTTTAGCGAGCGAAGCTCTTGCTCACATACCGCGCCACAGCTTCTTCCGATTGTATCTCATTGAGTAAATTGAGATTTTACCAAACTGAAAGGCAGATGTCAAGTATTCCCATGGCAAATCCTCGGACTCATCTCATGAATGTTGAAATCTATCATCATATTTCGTCCACGTCATAACTAACATATATCACAATGTACCTCTAAAAGTGCCTCAATGAGTGTAAGTTTCCACCACCCCACCTATCAATTCCCCTGTTACTGAATATGCAGTATAATTATTCCCTATTTCAAACATTGCTTTTAGTACTACTTATGTCCAACTATTAATTTCGCCCTTGAGTCGTGTATAAAGTCCATTCAGAACTTTGAGCTTCGTGACGTCACACAGTCTTATAGAGCTTCTTCCTGGCTGGCTGGTTTCTCGAGGGTAGGACTCGAGACGTGGCCTACATTGCTCCATTATGCGCCCTATATATGAATATTGTTAAAGTCTGGGTGGCATTCGTGAATCTGAAGCTGACAGGCGGGCTGTTCTACCTTAACCCTGACAAAGCCAGGCATCCCAATACGAATACCTGATAAAACTCAGGGTTCGAAGCCCCATCCCCTTACTATATCACCATCGAAGGCACGTACTATCCCAAAAATTTCACTTCAGCCTATATTTAACTATTGCAGAAATAAATAAATTGAGAGGGAGATTGAAGAATGTTGATAGAATGGAAGAATGAAATGAAAGTAGCCCTAGAAAATCTATCTGCAACGTCTGCCTATTTCTACCACACATTTCATCACGAACAGATCGTAGATCGAATCTGGATAGAAGACCAGTCACAGAAGCAACGAACTTGTCTCTATAAGTCATACTAGTACTATGACAATTGAAGGGTTCGGAGCCATAGTGGGCTAAGCGCTATTTATTAAAAACGGAGAAAGCAAGGGTTAAAGTTAAGTGAATACCATAATTTAATGAAGATTGATTTGTCATTTAGTTTTAATGCGTATACTTTATATTACTTGCTATATGTTTCCATTGAATTATGGTAATAACTTAATTTTAACCCTTGTTTTCTACGGTTTTAGTAAATGGCGCTTGGCCCACTATTGTTCTGAATCCTTCAATTCCAGTTCACAGTTCACTAACTATACTGTTATTTCGGAATTGTTCTTTGGAACTCGATATTCAGGTGAACCGGAACAGGTACAGCATTATTTGTAAAATGACCTTCCCCATATCTGATTTGGAGCAAATCGCAACGTTACGTACTCCCTTAACCCACAGGAAAGAGACATCTCCGATAGGCTGAAATTGGTTATGAACTCGCTTCGAAAACACTATGAAGAGACGATAGAAATAACATACCATATTTTCCATCGCTGTTGAGTAGAGATTAGCATGCCTGATCGTGAAACGAACGGGCCCGGGCTCAAATCCTGGTTGGGACAAGTTACCTGGTTGAGGTTTCTCTGGGGTTATCCCTCTACCCGATAAAATTAAAAACACACCATATTAAACATTGCATGGTTTTCCACGGTGTATGGTACTACGACACAACAGTATTATTATTATCATTATTATTATTATTACTATTATTATTATTATTATTATTATTACTACTAATATTATTATTACTATTACTATTATTATAAAAACAATTATTATTATTATTATTTTTATTATTATTATTATTATTATTATTATTATTATTATTATTATTATTAAAGCACGCAGGGAACACCGAAATGCTCTGCGGAAACCCGTCACATCTCATTCCACTTCACTCGCCGGACCTTGTAACCGAAGTTGTAGATTAATCATCTGCTAACAATACGCTTTGAATCGGCCATTGGCGTAGGTCAGATCTCCTCAACCGAGGATGTGTGTTGGACCCGCTTCAGCAGCTTACATGCTTAGATTTTTCCGAGGTAGTCTAAGAGTTGAGATTGAAATTAGATTTATTTTAAATGTTACTTTAAGTGATCGTGCTTCATTTAATTTAAGATGTTCCTTTTTAATTATATTATACTATTATTATTATTATTATTATTATTATTATTACTGTTATTATTATTATTATTATTAGTAGTAGTAGTAGTAGTAGTAGTAGTAGTAGTAGTAGTAATTTATTATTAATTGTGTTGATTATTAATTGTGATTATTGAGTGTAATTAGTTACCTCTGCCACCGGGTATTTAGCCAAATTCCATCTATCGCACGAACACTAGACACCTTCGTAATTGGTACAGTGAAGTTAAAACCGTTTAAATATATATAATCTATTACTTCTCCTTCAGGCGAGGGGCACGGGCCCTCGCACGTAGGTCGTTTGCGTGGGCCCATTGTACTACCCGGTAGGGAATGATATGCATGCACTAATTCCCCCTCGCTACAGATTCCCCTGCAAGCCATCCCCGAACTGCTCTACAGCCTACAGAATTCCTTTAAACTTTCCACGTAGGCATCACTGCTGACTTCCAACCCTCGATCCCACGAGCCACCATGAGCCCCAGGAGAGAGCCCTAAGGTACATAGCACTACCACCAGTAACTAATGACCACATACCACGGAGTCGAGCAGCCGACTCTACGTGGGAGCAAGCTCAAAATATGGGAAATAAACGGAGATGATGAAGTAGATGAAGTGTAATTTTGATGGCAAAATGAGTACGAGGTCAACTCAGTAATTCTGCTTCAATGAATTGGTTGAGAGGAAAACCTGAAAAAATCTAAATCAGATAAATTATTCCAACCAGAATTTGAAACTGGTCCCGCTCGTTTCCAACGTCTCGAACTACATACAGGTTCCATCATCATGGCAAATGGTAAGATCAGAGAGGTCGCCTACTCTGTTGGGCTCGTTACGCCAGACTAAAGGCTGGTTCACAATAAATTGAAGACGAAAACGACAACGAGAACGGAAATATTGTTAAAATAAATGTATTTAAATGTGAGCATTTACAATTAACTATTGTAAATGCACACATTTAAATACATTTATTTTAACATTATTTCCGTTCTCGCTCTCGTTGTCGTTTCCGTTCCCGATTTATTGTGAACCAGCCCTAATCCAGGCGACTAAGCAAATTTTCTAATTGGCTATTGTTTATATGGAATCTGAATGTTGAAGTCAAATGAGATATTCGGGAAAAAAACATGAACATACATATTTTCAGCAGAATTGTATTATATACAGTATAACACTGGTCAACAATGATTTTGTTAAATGTACAAATTCTGGTGTGTCTTATGTAATGTCATCTGTTGATTACAAAAATGAAGTCAGAATTTTTCTACCATCCACCATTTTTTTTTTTTTTTTTTTTTTGTAATTTTAGAAAAATTGATTTGTTTTTATTTCCATATACAGTCCTTAACATGCTAATGGAGAGAAGATATTTCAAATATTTCATTTTATTGCTTTAACTATTGACCTATAACTTTAGATCATTGTTGCCTGTGAAGTTAGAATTCATAAAAATAAATTTTATTCCTCATAAGACTGTGAGAGTTAGTGTTAATAAAATTCTCAGTTGAGTTGGAACTTACAATCATGAAACAAGTTTCACAACCCATGTTTTCTTTGTTCTAATTTTAAGCATGGTAAATGTATCTTATAAATTGAAACATATCTCGAAATACTGTATAAATCACAAACAATTTTTGTTACGTTTGTGGTTAATTAACTTTGAAAGCACACAGGTGAATTTTACTACATTAGTTCAAAGAACTTACGAGTGTTCTTTTGATTGCAAAATAGATGAGGTCAGGAACTGGGTCCCTGCATGAAATCTGTTGTGCTCCATGTAATTCTATTATCCTACTTGGTTGGCTAAAAGAATCCCATCATATACCTTTTTCAGTTCCAGTGATATGGCGGGAACTTAAGGATCATTCAACAGACTGTTACTTTCTATGAACACAGATCAGAAGACTACAGAGAACTTGTCAGTGAGCTGATTCAGAACTATAGCGTGGTGGGGTGTCATGTATCTCAAAATAACTTCTTGGATTCTCATCTATTTTTTTATCCTCAAAACCTTCGGGTAGTAAGCGACGAACATGGGGAGAGTTTTCATCAGGATGTTTCTGAAATGGAAAGGCGCTACCAGGAAAAATGGAGCCCAAATATTCTGTCAGACTACTGCTGAACACTCAAAAGAGATGTTTCTCAAGAGAAGTTTAGCCTAAAATCTATTTGACACACATTTTAGGTAAAATGTTACAAAGTATCAATACTAGAAAAGTCTAAAGTACATTTCATATAATTAGTAAAAAATCCTGGGTGATAGAAACATTTTGAAAACAGATCTGAAATCAGCACGAAAATGCTATAAGAATCACCCACCCTTCATCTTTTGACAAAAAAATATGTTTAATTTTGTTGACCAGTGTAATTGATTCTGTGGTTAATAAAATTAATATTATTAATGTCATAGCACGCAGGAGAGAAATCTGAGCAGTTTATGTTACGGTTATATTGAATATACTCTCGAATTAATGTTCATATTTTTTCCGAGTATCTCATTTTTGTCTTCAAAAATCAGTTTCCTGCAATATAAACACTACCAAATATAACCTTTGCTCAGTCATCTGGATTAGCCTGGCGTAACGAGCTAGTAGAGTAGGCGACCTCTCTGTTTTACCTTGATCATGGAACCTGTATGTACTTCCGAAACGTTGGAAATATGAAGTTCCAGAACACGGTGGATTACCCAAAAGACCAATTCTGATCAATCGCCGTGAAAGCCTGAAAACCCATATGCTAACCGTTACTTCACAACGGGGACAAAAAGAATTGATAGTCATGAAATTAATCTACAAAAATTTCTAAATAAATAAGATTCTGTACTAGTCAGAAACATAGATTTTGTAGTATATCAGAGTGTGATTTCGCACAATATACTAAATAAGTTGTAATAGTTGATTAAATTTCATTTCAATTGTGCTACTCATAAACTGCTTAAAAAGCGAAAGCTTTAAAAAAATGTACTTTAACAATTAAAGGAAACAGAAAACATGACCTCACATAATATAAAAAATTAGACAAGAACCCCAACAAATACAGATTAGTTGACTAAAACCTAGGTCTTATATTGCATAAATTGGATGTAAAATAATTTTATCAGTTTCCTTACCTACACATGCAGCAACAACCTGCATCATCTTGCTCTTCCAAGTTGTTGTAGGTGTCTCGCCTACAGCAGTCGACATAGCAGTTTCTCTCATCTTGAACAGAGATGTGCATTTCAGATCCAAATATCAGAACCTAACTCGACATAAGGCATCGTCAAGTAGTTATAAAGCACAATTGATTTCAACTTTGTACCCCTAATAATTCAGCTTCGCGACCTTGTTCGCTTGTTGCTAAGGCGTGCCTTCGAGGTGATCGTCAACATGTTCGAACAGTTTGCCACGTCACTTCCCTTCATAACATTCCACATTACGAGGGAATCTATTTCAGCTGTGATTGCCTTGCAACTGTTATCTGAGTGGCATCATTTAAGAATTTTACAGTCCTAACATTACTTTCTTCGATAAATAAAAAGATAGCAATGAATCATTTATATGTTCCTACAGTTACGTGATTTGATGTTTTCTTTGTAAATTTGTATCCAAGAAATATCTGGGTACTTCTCATTATAACACACATCATTTATGAAATAACACCTTCCAAAAACTACGATAAGGTTACCAGATTTCTTTCACAATTTCCGGGACAGATATCGACATATGAAAAACTACGTTATAGAATTAAAATACTTATTCTATTTACACAGAATACTTTGGTGAAGTTTATAGAGTATTCGGACCTTAAATTGCAGTAGAGTAGAGAATGAAATCTATTCGTCTCTTTCCTTCTCATGAATTTCACCACAAACATTATTATTTCCTAATCAAACGAGGTTGCCACATTTCCGTAAAATATATAGTAATCGATAAAACACGTGAATATATAGTTACATACAGAATTTGAAGCTGCATCTGTTGGCGTTAATGAAAAATGTCTTGCATAGTAATTAAGGGTAAAAAAGTCAATATAATGAAAATTTACCCCACATGCGAAATCTTCGGTGCACGAAACATAACACGTCATAAATCCTACATTAAATCCGTTAGTAACTTTTTCTTTTTACTCTTGGTAAAGGAACATTCACTCTCCACGTACGTAAGTTTAAATCTACATTTGAATGATAAGAAAGTGCAGAATGTCTCTTTCTTTTCAGTCATAGTCAGAAATTTTTACACGAAAACACGAAAAATTCAGCCAGCGAAAAACTTTTTTAGTGTTGACTTGTTCAAGGGGCCAAAGCGGGAGAAATGTCCTTCGAAGATGGAAGTTATTTTTAAAACAAACCCCAAGTCTGTAGCTCATTTAGTTATAGGATCATTTAGGAAAGGGTGGATATCTGTTCTGTTTCGTTCTGACGTGCCGCGTCAGCTCAAGTTGCAGCTATCGTACAACATACACACATTCGGTAATCAGGGAGTTATACATTTTAATCTTGAGACGGTCACGTGCATTGACTTTTATAGTGTAATATATACAAATTAGGAGAGTAATTTTATATGTATGTGCGTGTGTGCGTCTGCTTGTGCTTAACAGATTCTTAAAATAAAACTTGTGTAAATTAAATAAGATATAGGCCTATAAGATATCAGAGTGTAAAATGGATTCTCAAATTAAAAAGGAACGTTCCATAGGTAAGCTTAGGGGAAAGGAACGCAGTACTGTTATGAACGTCCTGGACTATTTTTTAAAGACAATGAATGTGAGTAACTCGGTTAGAGAAACTGCTTAAGCGACAAGTGAACAATATATGCTATGAGGAAGAAACTAAAACAGGGTCTTTTGCGAACTCTCTCCAAGAAAAAGCAAAAAAAGGACAGAAGAAAATCACGAGACAAATTAATATGATGTTATTGTGCAGACTGAGGTACGTCGAGTGGTTGACTCTCTTTCATTTGCAAACATACCTCCGACATACATACAGACATACGTACATACATAATTCAGACTTATGTTTTGTCACGTTGTGACAATTTAAGTATGATTGCCAACAATTATTCTCAACCTCACCAGCATTTTAGACCTTTCCGATATTAACCCTTTTTATACAGGGACATCATTTTATTTTTACTTCAATTTTTATTGTACCTGAGTTTTTTAATGTACTTCACTCCCACCCCTTCTACTAATGAAGTTTCAACTGTTTTCCAGACAGAATCAAGGCCGCTTATAGTAAACAGCATTGAGTTACTGAGTATAGTACGTTCCAGAAATATGTTCGCGTTTTCCAGTGACGAAAGAACTTTTAATATTGAATTATATTTTCGCACAGGTACTGTCCGTTTGCCTACGTCGCATCCCGATTTCCCCCACCTGCTTCTGCACGGCCCTCTGTAAAAGCAGGGCTGTCTTAGCTCTTTTCTGAAAACATTAATTTCTGAGGAATTGGACGTTTACGTAATATTATACAACTGTTTAAAATAACTTAAATTAAAGGGCCTCGTTAAGTAATTAACTGTCACGTGATTTCCCTCCTTTCTACGATCCTGCGGCATAACCAGTTGGACTGACAGTAGATAACATGTCTGAGTAATTTTATCTGTGCTGGTCGGGCAGAAGTGAAGATTGAATTTACATTACATAAGGTACTCTTTTATAGAGTAGGTACAGAATTATTTCAACATGAGTTACTAGTACGAAGGACGAAACTGGTAATTGGAATTAGATGCAATAGTCTATAGTGCGATAATATGCACAAAAGAACTGAAGCCTGTAGGCTATCGAAATGAATGGCTACCATCTTCAAAAATGTGTTTAAATATCCATATTATGATTATTTTTCAATTGAACTTCATTATTCTCTATATTGTACGCTAATGTGCTGTAGACAGTATAATATACAGTGCATAATGAATACGTTCGCATGGATAGCTCAGTTCGTGAGTAAAAACACTTATTCTTAATACAGTACTGCATTTTGATTAAATAAAAATCCTAATGAAAATTATCGAACTCAAAATCGCGATATTTTCTAGTTTACGTAAATGGATGAAGTACTTTTCTTCCCTCCTATACCTAGTAAAGTGATTTGTTTGTGTTTTACGCCAGTATCATCGAACTCCAGTTGTGGAAGGGGGTAGCGAACGGGTTTTCCGGTTCTCTAAAGATATAGCCAAGTTAATATTAAAAATGTTAGTAAAAATAAAATGATGTCCCCGTACAATGATTGTATTGTCTTGATTTTATAATACGCAATAATCGTATACAAAATACGGAAACTGCTTGCTTAGGCGTGTGTCAAATTTGCTTCCGCTGTCTGTACTTGAAACGCGTACTACATTCTGTCCGGCGCCATATGTTCACCACAGACTAATACAAATATACCGATGTCATGGTCCTAATTATTATACACTGAAGGTAAAGATGATGTTTCAAATAGGCTAAATGATTGTTTACACATATATAACAGTTTCCAATACAGATAGAAATTCAGTCTGGTATAACAACTGTGACGATTCAAGGCTGCTTGACGTTCGAGAGTTGACCACTCCCGATGTCTTGAACGTTCGCTTGATTCACTCACAAGTAGTCAACGACGCGACCGACGTAGGCAATACTGTCGTGCGGGTTTTCGGCTTTGCGGGCGCTGTTAGTCTTGCTTTCTCGATCGTTGTTCAACTCTAGTAACTATAGGTTAACAACTGGGAAAACTCCGTTGTAGGAGGTTATTTAACCTTACTGCTGCGCTGGGGCGGAGTCGGAGTTGCCCTCCATTAATCTGAACCGTTGTCGCTACTGAATGACAAGTCATCTGATGCATCACTTCTATCAGTTAAATATTCTCCTAACGAAATTATTCTGTCAGTTTCACTGTCTATTACATTGGCACTAGAAAAATATTGTTCTTTGTTATTTTTAACGTGCTCAATACATTTTTCCTTCCACTTGTCTTTTCCATATTCTGCTAAAAGGCGGCGACACAGTCGTTCCTTTACGTTAAGTGGGACCCAATTTCTGTTACAAAAACCCAATTGAAAATATTGGAGACAACTGACTAAACATTTTAGTCTGTCCCTTTAAGTAAATGAAACCAATCAATACAATAAATAATTATTTTTAAAGCATGGTTTGGCTGTGAAGATAAATAATGTTTATGTACGGGCTTCTCTTCAAGAAAAAAAGTTTATCGCTGATCGCTTTTCTACTTCAAAAACATATTTTCCCACACTATAATAGTATAAAACAAACCTCAATTAATACGTCTTATGGCCAGTTATTCCAAGTAATGTTTAATTTGGCTTAACAATTGTTAAATTAACAACTGGTTTATTTTTAACGTTTTGTTAAGATGTTTTCCATTTTTTCAACACTGGTCATACCTATGCTTCTTCCCTTAAATCCTATTTACAAATAAATCAAGAACACAATTCAGAAATCCTGAATAAGTTGAGGAATACACCATGTACATCAACGAGTTGCACTTATTTTACGCACACGTCTAATATAAAACACTAAAACACCAACCATTAAAACATTCAAATTTGAAAATTGTACATTCAATAATTGTTTCTTTTAAAATTATTCGTGTTTTTTTATGTCATCATCGTTAATTAAAACTTTTCTTGTTTATTTCATCATCCCTAATTAAAACTTTTTTAACACTTGTTTATATTATTTAGGTTATGTTATAGCTTCTGCTATACGATATCATGGATAGTCACGTATCAGAGATTGTTTAATACTAAGATTTATTGAAAATCATCTGTAAAGTGACGTTTTTATTGGGATCCGGATAATTGAAGTGGAATGCAACTGTTTCAATAAAAATTAAATTGAATCAAAAAAGCCTTCTTGACTAGTATCCGTCTACAGAGTTCAATGAAGATTCCATAGTTGGCACACCTGATAACATCACATAATTATAACACACCACTACCATTTAGCATGCATCTAGCGTAATATTTGTAATGTTCAGGTGTACAATAATACATTAATTGAAGACAGTTGTATTTTCGTAAGTCAATTAATATTTTATTGTAGTGGAGTACTTCGTTACTTCTAATCTTTATATACCTTCTTCTAATCGTGTAATAGTCAATTAAATCCCACTCGAGTTTTGATTTTCTCTAGATAAATCAAAACCTTTAGTGAGATTACTGTTGAAAATATGTTCAAAATTATGTCTGAAATAATTATATTCTGAATAATTGCTGACTATACAGGACAGAAGTGAAATAATTCTGCAGATTTTCAGAGAGAATAGCTCATGCTATATTTTTTATTTTATTTTAGTTGATTATTTAACGACGCTGTATCAACTACTAGGTTATTTAGCGTCGATGAGATTGGTGATAGCGAGATGATATTTGGCGAGATGAGGCCCAGGATTCGCCATAGATTACCTTGCATTCACATTACGGTTGGGGAAAACCTCGGAAAAGATTCAACCAGCCCAAGCGGGGATCGAACCCGCGCCCGAACGCAACTTCAGACCGGCAAGCAAGCGTCTTAACCGACTGAGGCACACCGGTGGCTCTCATGCTATATGTAACACAAAAGTGTAATACCATATTTGGTGGAAAATTCATGGTTTTCTCAGAAAAATAATGTTTTTTTTTCTCCCCCCCCCCAAAAAAAATGTTAACACCCTCTTCTTCGGTAACTATTTCGAGTAGGATCGTGATTTTTATTAATATCGATAGAAAATCTAATAAAGAATCATTTATCCCTCTGGTGGATTTCAATAGCGTGGACGGTTTTTATGTAAATGAAATTTAAAAACCAGTCAAGCCACTCAACGATGCGAGCAGATTTGCAACGTCGGAACGAGAGAGACAGAGGCTCGCGTACAAAAACATCTGAGTTCGTTCACCTCTTACATCTTTATTACGAGCAGAAAGACGAGTATATTAGCGGCGATGTTGCCAGACTGCTGAAACTTCCAACTTAATTTTCTAATTAACTATGCATTTAATCACGAAACGTAATATACGTTTTCTATTCCTTTAAGTGTTCCCTACCGTCCCCTTCAATCTGCATGGTTATTTAACTTCCACCCTGTATATCCAAATTAAGGATGATTGTTAAATCAGAAATATAATAACTTTTAGATCTGTTAATATCATCATCAATTATTATTATTATTATTATTATTGTAAATTTATTTCTAAAACAACAATGTAATTTTATTGTTACGACAATAATAATTCCTTTCTGCAATTCACATTAAACGCTCTCGGCAACAATGGGATTTGCTCTCCACTTCGGACGGACTTCTCTGGAAGATTCGGGAGAGTCCGTTCCCCCTTCACTCCGTAAGTAGCAGCTGCGCGCGCAGCCTCCCTCGCCGCGTAGACCCTTTCCCCTCTCTTCTCTCCGCCGCGCGCCGTCCTTCAGTGATCCGTGGAGCCCGCGCGATCTGCTCTCTTGCGGGACGCTGGTCGTGAGTTCGAATCTCACGTCGCTGTCACATTGCTCCCTCCTTAGGGCTGCTCGTCCCGGGCAGTCCCTTGGTAGGCTGCTAATCGGTCCAGATGCACCACTATCATCTGTTGCTGGGGTTGTTGCTGGATACGGTACACCACGTCGTTGACCCGGGTCACCACGCGGTATGGTCCATCCCAGGCACGCTGCAGCTTTGGTGATTTCCCTTTGGTCCTGGTAGGTCGATACAGCCACACCAGGTCGCCCTCCTGGAACCCTGCTGAGTTGGCTAATCTGTCGTAGCGCACTTTCATCCTGTCGCTGGCCATCTTGAGTTGCTCTCTGGCCAGTTGGTGAACTCCATTCAACTTCTCGGTGAGTTCTGCCACATAGTCAGTTGCTGGCTGGTCGGCGCTGGGTGGCGTGCCAAACAGCAGATCACAGGGCAGGCGCAGCTCTCTCCCGAAGACCATGTTTGCCGGTGTCATCCCTGTTGTATCGTGGACCGAAGCTCTGTAGACCAAGAGGAACAGTGGGAATCTGGCATCCCACTCTCGTTGATGGTTGGACACCACCTTCCGCAGGTGCTCTTCCACGGTTTTGATGAAGCGTTCCACCATGCCGTCGGATTGTGGGTGGAGGGGAGTGGTCCGGTTTTATGCACCCCCAGACGCTCGAGCAATTCGCCCATCAGGTTGGATTCGAAGTTGCGCCCCTGATCGGTATGCAATTCCTGGGGCACCCCGAATCGGCAGATGAAGTTGTCAAGCAGCGCGTCGGTCACCGTGGAAAGCCACTTGGTTGGGAATCGCGTACACCTCTGGCCATTTTGTGAAGTGATCCATGGCGACTAGCAGGTAGCGGTTCCCGCAGTCCGTGACCGGGAACAGTCCAGCAACGTCGATGGCGATCCTCTCAAAAAGAGCTCCCACGTTGTACTGCTGCATGGCTCACCTGCTGCGTGTCCTTGGTCCGCGACTTGCTGCACAAGTGTCGCATCTTCGGCACCATTGTTCCGTGTCGGTTCTCTGATGTAGCCAGTAGAACCTCTGTCTTAACTTGTCCAGCGTCTTGTTGGCTCCCAGGTGTCCTCCAGTCACTCCAGCGTGAGTCTCCTCCAGCACTTCCGTCACCTTGCTCCTGGGCAGGACAAGTTGTTCTATGCGGGTCCTTCCATCGGCCGACTCCCAAATCTTTTTCAGGATACCGTCCTTGACAGTGAAGTATTCCCACTGGGCCCAGTAGCTCTTGTAAGTGGTGCTACGGTTGGCGATATCGGCCCATACTGGTCTCTGCCCGGACTCCACATCACGAAGTAGCTGTCCAATGTTTGGTCCTCCAGCTGCTCCCTCCTTATGGAGGCGTTATCCCATCCTGGGCTCGGCTGGCCGGCAATTGCTCGGACTGCGTGGGCGCCATCCCGCTCTTCTACTTTCAGGCAGTGTTTGCAGCCATCCGGGCACGGGCGTCGTGATAAGGCATCAGCGTTGGAATGTTTCTTCCCTTGGCGGTGTTCGGAAGTGAAGTTGTACTCTTGCAGACGTTGAACCCAACGGGCGGTCTGCCCTCCAGATTCTTGAAGCCTAATAGCCAGGTGAGTGCAGAATGGTCTGTCCTCAGATGGAATTCCAGGCCATACAAATATTTGTGGAAATGCTTCAGGGCTTCCACAATGGCAAGAAGTTCTCTACGTGTCACGCAGTAGTTTCTCTCAGCCTTGGATAATGTTCGGCTGAAGTAGGCAATCACCTTCTCTTGCCCGTCCTGTTCCTGAGAGAGTATTCCGCCGATGCCTTCGTTGCTGGCGTCCGTGTCAAGTGTGAACGTCCTTCCAGGGATGGGGTATCCCAGTACAGGAGCAGTGCAGAGCGCCTCTTTCAGTGACTGGAAGGATGACTCCGCCTCGTCCGTCCATTGGAATTGTCGTTTCTTCTCGGTCAGCTGGGTTAGAGGCTTAGCAATGTTGGCGTATCCAGCTACGAACCTTCTGTAATAAGTGCAGAGGCCGAGAAAGCGGCGCAACTCCTGCTTGTCCCTCGGTCTCGGCCATCCTCTGACGGCTTGTAGCTTCTCCGGGTCCGTGGCCACTCCGTTGGTTCCTACTACGTCCCCAGGTAGCTGACCTTCTTCTGGAACAGATGACATTTCTTCGGGTTCAACTTCAGCCTGGCTTGTCGCAGTCTCTCAAACACCTTCCTCAGGTTCAACAGCTGTTCGCCGAAAGTCTTGCCGACCACGATGACGTCTTCAGTGATGTTGGCGACGAACACCCACATCTCCAGTCTCCTCTTTCCCAATGTCAGATCCAGGAAAACCTCTTTTTGGATGGGCAGGTTCTCGCCTGAGGCAGTAAGTAGTTCATACCGGCGCAGCGGCGTCCTCCCAGATAGGCCACGCACGACTTCCGTTCTGGCGATGGTGAGCGACGCCCCGGTGTCTACCAGTACTCTGCATGGGCGGCCTCTTATCCATCCGTCAGCAATCAGCCCATCGTCGCATCTTCTGTTAACCGTCTTCAAGATCAGCCGAGGGGATGGTGATGACGGCGCCGACGTGTCCCTCATCGCATCGGCCCCTTTTAGTTTTCCTGTTTGTGACCAGATCGGTCACAGTCCCTCCTCAGGTGTCCAGGTTCGCCGCAGGACCAGCAGTGGGCACTCCTCATCTTCGTCGCTCGGGTGATTTCAGTTGACGCTCCTCGACGTCGGCCGCCGCGACGCTCCTAATCCGGTGCGATGCCGAGACGTTCGCCGTCAACTTGGCTGCCTCCATCCTGAGGGCCGCCGCCAGAGCTGCGTTGATGGTGCGATGCTCTGCCAAGAGTAGCTGTTGTCTTATTTCGGGGTCTCGAACTCCGCTGCCGAAGGTGTAGTCCGCCTCTCCAGCGATGAAATCATTAGGTAGGCCCCTGAGGGCCTTATGGGCCAGTTGCTCCACCGCCATCGCAAATTCTTCTAGTGACTCGCCTGACTGTTGGACCCTCGTTTTTAGTTGGGTCCTAAATGCTGCCGCAAGTTGATGGTCACCATAACGTCCCTCCAGGGCCGCCATTATCTCAGCGGCTGTCCCATCTTCTGGAACGCTGTGAAGAATCTCCGACGCCTGTCCCTGAAGCGCGGCCAGCAGCTGAGTGGTTTTATATGCTGGCGTCCACCCATTGTGCTCTGCGATGGCCTCGAACTGGCGACGGAATATCGCCCAAGACGTCGTAACGTCGAACTTCGGCGTCTTGACGTTGTAATGTCTGGCTGAAGGCGATGGTTCCACAGGGCCACTATATGGAGTCCTCAACTCTGTGGCCGCTTCTTGCATGGCACGTCGAACCTCCTCGGCAACTATCTGTTTATGTTCTCTAGCCTGGCGATCCACCAACGCGAGGATGTGCTTGTTTTCTACAGCATGTTGGTCCATTAACATACTCGTCTTGTCCAGCAACTCACTCGTTTCCACTTGACGACGCTCGAGATCGCGGATTTTGCCGTCGAAATGGTCTACATCCTGTCTCAACTAGGCTACTGTCTCGTTTATAGTTGTAAAATTCTGGTTTAGTTTATCCAAATCTGCCTTAAGTTCGTCTTTCACGATGGCGACAATTCCATCTACGTGGGCCGAAACACTTTCAATTTGCGTAGTGACGTCATCTTTCACTCCGCTTATGTCACTTTTCATCTCCGTTTTCACTTCACTTATGTCGTTCTTAACCTCACTAATGTGCTGGTTCATATCTGCTTTTGCTTCACTTAAGTCGTTTTTCAGTTCCGCGATGGCTTGCAGGATCAGCTGTAGGTTGTCCATTATGTCGATAATGTCGCGATTCTGACACCAATGTAAATTTATTTCTAAAACAACAATGTAATTTTATTGTTACGACAATATTAATTCCTTTCTGCAATTCACATTAAACGCTCTCGGCAACAATGGGATTTGCTCTCCGCTTCGGACGGACTTCTCTGGAAGATTCGGGAGGGTCCATTCCCCCTTTCACTCCGTAAGTAGCAGCTGCGCGCGCAGCATCCCTCGCCGCGTAGGCCCTTTCCCCTCTCTTCTCTCCGCCGCTCGCCGTCCTTCAGTGCTCCGTGGAGCCCGCGCGATCTGCTCTCTTGCGGGACGCTGGTCGTGAGTTCGAATCTCACGTCGCTGTCACATAATTATTTGACGGAGTTGGGATATGATGATAGAGACTGGATTAATCTTGCTCAGGATAGAGACCAATGGCGGGCTTATGTGAGGGCGGCAATTAACCTCCGGGTTCCTTAAAAGCCAGTAAGTAAGTATTATTATTATTATTATTATTATTATTATTATTATTATTATTATTATTATTATTATTATTCGTTTACTGAAAATAGCTTGACTGCGGCATATCTCAGGAGTTAGGCCACCTGATTGCGGATGGCGTAGCTGCGCTCGGACATAGGTTCGGTTACCGCTTGGGCTGATTATGTGGTTTCATTTTCTCCGAGATTATCTACAACATTAAAGCCTTGGTTTTTCTGAACCGACGTATGCGACGTGCGAGGTGCGAGGCCCGCCTGCGGAGGTTCGGAGAGAGGCCTCGCAGCCGTCGTCTGGGACCAAATCGCGCGGCCGGATTTGTGCGATGGGTGCACTGCGAGGCTATAGCAAATGACTTTGGATCTAGAGGGAAGAAACAATGGTGAGTGGTAAAGAAAAGTTGTAAATTCACATTTTTTCACTCCTTAAATTTAAAGGAATTCACAACTTTTCGAAGATTGGTTCTATCTCCCTATTCAGGTGAGAAAAGGAGGAGGTGAGAAGGGTAGCCTACTTGTCGGACTCGTTACAAACACCTATTCTACTTGACTAACCAACAATAGATTGCAAACAGCGGAATATAAAATACGTAAGAGATGAAAAACGAACCTGAGGGTTCACAAGAACGGATATATGAAGAGAATACTAACGTATCTAGAAAAAAAAAATTGAAATTAGATAGCCTAGGTAGAGTAGAAAAAGAAAGTCTACTGATCGCAAATACTGCGCATGTAGCAGTAAAACCGTATTCATTCACTGACAGTGTTCTTTCCAACGGCAGATCTTTCACTGCGAATCTAGCATTATTCAATCTTCCATATTTTCTGCCTTCCTCTTAGCCTCCACATACGTTTCAGATATTTTATGTTGTGTATCATCTGATAATTACTTCTGCTCCGAACTTCTTTTCCCGTTCAAAATTTTATTCCTTGCAGTGCATCTTTCAGTAGGTAGCTTCTTCTCAGCCAGTGACCCAACCAATCTGTTATCTGTTTACAGGAGGGATGTTAAAATCGCCTGTATTACGTGCTCATACTACAAGCAATACAAATCCGACAAGGTTCACTTTTCAGCAAGATAAAGTACAATCATCGCTCTTAAGGAAATGTTTTGCGGGTTCTTGAGAGAACACAGTGCAGGCGCTTTGACATCCCTGGTTTACAGCTTTTTAAATGAGTCCAGTACTCATTACTGTTTTCAGGTGTGGATTCTAACTTAGTGGCTTTCTCTTGAAAACTTGCTTCAAATTTTCTTTTCTCTCTTCGTTCTTCAGTTTATCTATATCCAATTTCGTCACAAGAAAAATATTAGAATTAGATACATATAGTGTTGACAAATAGTCTAATGAAGACATCACTGTCTTCTCCACTGTCAATGCAGCATAATTTTGGCTTATTCTTTCAAAAGTAGCAAGACGGCGAAATCCATTGGACATAACAAGCGCTCAGCAACTGATTCACGCGAACTCGCAGCATGAGAAACCACAAGCTTCTCAGCGTCATTGCGAAAATGGTACGCAGCGCCGGCATTGGTTTTTCTGAACCGACGCATGCGAGGTGCAAGGCCCGCCTCGCACAAATCCGGACTACACTAGAGATAGTGAGTGGTTTCTACAGCTGCGAGATGCGCGGTCTGCGCAGCATCTCAGAGAGGTCTCGCTGCGTCGCCTCGGACAGATTCGTCCGGCCGAATTTGTGCGAGGCGCGCACTGCGGGGCTTCAGCAAATAGCTTTGCATCTAGAGGGAAGAAACAATGGTGGGTTGTTTAGGAGAGGTGTGAATTGGATTATTTTTACATTGCTTAATTGTAAATGAATTCACAACGTTTCGGAGAATGGTTTTATCTTCGTCATAGGTGAAAAAAGGGGAGTGAGAAGTTGAAGATAAATATGAGAGTTCAAATAAAGAGAGCAATGAAGAAAATAATGTAGTATATAGGAAAATAAAATTATTATAATTTAGATATGTTGAGTAGAGAAAACCTCCATTCACGTCTACGTCGTGGTCCCGGGCAGTGTAATCTGTGGTTACACTTAACAACAAATGTTTACTTTTTGTCTTGCTCCGAAATAAAAATAGGTGAATATTACTAATATGTGTACCCTAAATCTGAATTTAAAATCCAAATTGCCCCATCACGTACTGTTTCCGCGGAAAATGAATTGATTTTTTAATGACAACTTCTTGTTTTCAATTTTTCACTACTTCTGGTAAAATGACAACACACTTGGGATTCAAAACGCCTCATAATACTTGAAAAATGTGTACTAGATACAAATATGATGTTATATAGTTTAAAACAGAACAACAATAAAACTATTTCATGCATATAATGAGAAAAATTTCGGAATTTGAACTTACATTAAACGAATTTTCTGGATCACTTCTGTTTATAACTAGACCCGATACTGTCTTTTAAAACGAACCAACAATTGTTTCCAAGCATCCTGGATGATGATCTTCTTTTATATCATATTTCCATTTCAGATATGTCTTGATGAACTCTTTTCCCATGCTCGTCGCTTACCGCTCCAAGGTTAGGAGAAAAGAAATTCAAATGAGAATGTAAAAGGTGTATTTTGAGAGATATATTACACCCCATTTTCTCATATGCACGTGGCATGGTTTCCACAACAAGTTCTATGTAGTTGTCTTCCATAGAATTTCCAAGGAAATTTCAGCATACATCTTTGAAAGCGCGTCATGCCATTTTTCTGTAATGGAAAGTTTTTCCTCAAGCAAAGAGTCAGTCATAACTTTGTGGACGGATGAAAATGCCGATTTTGAATTAGCTTTCACTCAAAGTGGTAAACGTTTCTTTTAAATATTGAAAACCACACCCTTGTTTATTCATTGCGTATACCTCATGTTGAACTGTTCTGAAATTTACTGAATAGAAGGGACCAATATCTGTTTAGTTATTAGGAGTACAAAATAAAATGCCAACAACCATAAGAAACAGGAGTCCACACCTGTGGAGTAACTGTCAGCGCGTCTGGCTGCGAAACCAGGTGGCCCGGGTTCGAATCCCGGTCGGGGCAAGTTACCTGGTTGAGGGTTTTTCCGGGGTTTTCCCTCAACCCAATATGAGCAAATGCTGGGTAACTTTCGGTGCTGGACCCCGGACTCATTTCACCGGCATTATCACCTTCATTTCATTCAGACGCTAAATAACCTAGATGTTGATACAGCGACGTAAAATAACCCAATAAAAAAAACCGGAAATAAGTTATAAACTCATAAATGCATTAGCTTTAGTTTTGGTTTACAACCTCCAACCCGCGCCAGATGTTTCCTAGGACAACGCTTATCGAAAAGTAAAATCATAGTATATCTTAAAAACCTGATGTGATACGAAGGAAAGAGATGGATTTTCGGATTCAGCGCAGACAAAACCATAAGGGACACATTGTTTTAAGTCAGAGCAAAATTCTTGTTGTTCAGTGTTATAGTAAACGGGAGAGTATGAGAGCGTAGGTCCGTTCGTCACAAACCGGAATCCTCTGGCTATGGGATCATACCTAGATAGAAAAGCAGGCAGGTTTAGAGGTGTTAAAGTAACAGTCCCACCAGAAAACTTACTCACTGAGGGACTAATGCCCTATTCTGAGGATATTTTCAAATACTCGAAATTTTCAGGCGAAAAGTCGGAAGCGGTGGAGAGACCAGCTTTTAACCAGCGTTCAGTCTGAAGCGGAACAGACGAGAAGGCCTAATCCAAGATAATTAATGATGAGGATAGTGAAGATGGTGATGATGATGATGATGATGATGATGATGGAGGAGGAGGAGTAGGAAAATAGTGTCTACTGGATGCAGATAACCGTGAATCTAATAGTAGAATAGCATAGGGAAGCGTAAATCTGTAGAAAATGTGTAAAAAACCGGCAATCATACCTCAGGAAGGTTTAAACTCGGTCAAAGTTTTCAGATGTCCCCATCAAGCAACCGAGTTTAAACCTCCCTGACGTGTGCTGAGCTATCATACAGGAATATTAAAGCTAAATAGAAAATATTACAACGGCCTTCCACGTGAGTGGTTTCGCAGCCGGAAGATGTAGGTTACTTTATTTTACGACACTTTATCAATATCTTAGGTTATTTAGAGTCTGAATGAGGTGAAGGTGATAATGCCGGTGAAATGAGTCCGGGATCCAGCACCGACAGTTACCCAGCATTTGCTCATATTTGGTTGAGGGAAAACCCCGGAAAAACCTTAACTAGGTAACTTGCCCAGACCGGGAATCGAAACTGGGCCACCTGGTTTCGCGGCCAGACGCGCTAACCGTTACTCCACAGGTGTGGACCACAGATCATAGAGAATTACAGTAAGTACATGGGTTGATTGGAGCATGATAACTGATTAGCAGGAAAATATGCCACTTCAATCCGTGGAAAAGAATGGTCAGAAAGTTGGATATGGATATAGTAAATAGTTGGATTATCTACGAGAAATACATGGACGAGATTTCCTGGACCTACTTAAATTCCGATTATACTTGGCTGTTCAATATCTCAAGATGTTTTCAAACTGCAAGAGAATGGGGCGCCCTATTTCATCACCTCGAGGAGTGAAATTTGATATGAGGTTTGATAATAGAGGTCATTTCATGGCAAATCGACCCTCTCAGAAACACTGCCGGATGGAATGGTGTAAATGCAGACCAGCAACATTCCGCAAGAAGTGTGATGGAACTCTCTATCAAAGATGCTTTGAGCCTTACCACACTCGATAAAGACAGACATTACTAAAATAAGTGTGTTTCATTATTGCTGCAGCATTGTTTTGTTGTATTAAATACTAAAACCGTCATAAATAAATTTATTTATATTGGTGTAAATGTTTCTGGTTATAAAACATTAAATATATAAAAAATATATTTACTTTATTGCAAATGAATACGCAGATATCATAAGTGCCCAGCGGTCTATTTATAGACCGGTATTCAGCTACTTGGTGCACGGCAGAAGAAACAAAATATATTCTTGGTATCTTATGGATTAAATTTATGAAATAGATACATTATTTTCGTTTTTTTAATAAAAAATAATTTGGGCTTTAATGGATTAATTAAATACAAAATTCTATAGAAAAGGTCCCTTGAGACTCTAAAATAACTTTTGAATTTTGTTTTACTATCAATCAGATGGCGGTTTACAAGAATATTGTAAGCACCCTCGCTTTTCCTATTCTTGAAGATATCACTGTCTTCACCAAAAAGAATGCAGGATCATTTCCTCTTCATCATTATCTTCCCCTTCCAGGATTAGCAAACAGGTGACGAGATCTATTGAACACACCATACGCTCAGGGACTGATCCACGCGATCTCGCAGCTTGAGAAACCACAAGCCTCGCAGCATCATTGCGAAGATGGTTCGCAGCGGCGGCCTCGCACGTCGCATGCGTCGGTTCAGAGAAACCAAGGCTTAAGGCTATACAGCGTACTCACGTAACAGAGAAAAAAAATGTAGAGTTACTTCCATGGTTATAGAACATTATGTTCTTCAAGTAATCTGATATACAGATTTTGAGATCAATTACTTATCTACAAAGTCATTGGAGATAATCCTACATCTACAAATTATAGTTCACATTTAAAAATTATAACCTTATACGAGTATATGGGACTTCGTAGTTGCTGAGCTCCCCGGAATAATTTTGAGTCATATAGGACATTCCGATGACAATAATTTATTGTTCCTGTCTTCGAGGATGGCCAACTCTCGTACCGAGATATGACCGCGTTGCTTACAAAGAATGATTAACATTTTTTTTATAGTGAGGCCAATTGTGAACAGAACAGCTTTCATAATAACATTTCGGTTGAGCCAACAATGTAATTTGTAGGCATTTTCATTTCTGCTTCCGTTGTTTCCCATCTATTGTATATTTTAAAAGATCCCCATATTTCAAGATATTCTTACTTTTGTCTATAACATTTCCATGTGGTGTAACTGTAACATCTATAAGTGAGGAGCATAGTATCAAAGTTAGACATCTCCATTTTTTTGCGATTTCGAGATATCGATTGTTTCTCGTAGAATTTTGTATGCTGAATGCAATTCTGGAACTGTTTAGGTTCAAAAACGGACAGAACAGATTGAAAATAACACTTAATTGTGTGCTTTAGAATCAAAATGTAGACAACTCCACTATCGCTTGGTTTCAAATTAGGACAATTCCTTTAATAGCCAATGAGAAGTCCACATTCTCCCATCACGGATCCCGAATCCAACATGGCTGAATGTTTATATAATCCACTTGTGGATGAATAGGTGCAGTTTTACGTAAATTTTATTTGAAACTAAGTTAGAAGAGACTTAGATTCAAAAGTAGACAATTTCGCTTTAAATATGGCTCCGTTTGTTTTCAAAAACACACAACTCCACTTTAAATATGGCTTCATTTGCTTTCAAAAACAGACATCTCCATGACTTAGTTCCACAGATGGACAACTTCACTTTTTAAACTTAAATTGCGACCTTAATATTAATTTTAGTCACATTTTGAGGCTGAAAAAATGTTTCTAGGACCCACGAAAATGTTTTTAAAAAATTTACGTATACTGGTGACATTGGTTTCCAAGGACCCAGTTTTTCGCCTCTCCTGTAAAAGAAGCAAAAGTGAAGTTATCCAACTTTGATACCAAGCTCCTCAAGTAAGCACACTTCATTTTTTTACTTATTTTTATGTCAGTTTTTCTGGTTCACGGCAAGATTTCTGAATCTTTGATTATTTTAAAGTGCTGCGCTTTCTCCATTTTATTTTAAGTGAGCTTTTATTACTGCAAAAGAATTTATTGTTGTCATTATTATTATTATTATTATTATTATTATTATTATTATTATTATTATTATCTTTATCATTATTATTGTCATCATACATATATCTGGTACTGCTTCCATGTTCATTATATTGTATCTGTATTAACCAAAGTCTTAAAATGTTTCCCACATGGTGGACCTTGCAAAATGACAGTTTTTCAAAATACTATTGAATTTAGCATGATATCATGCTTACAAGATAGCCAGATGGTCTGTTGTGTAATTTAGGATTACTGCCATCCTTACGACTATGTGAGCAAAGTTTAATTCTTGTGCCATCGCATAATGATTTTGTTGTGTGAATTCTGGAACTTATCGCTTAGTAGAACTGCAGTGTATATTAATTAAAGTTCCTTGCGTGTTATTGCCTTACAATAAGTGCAGTATGTCCGCTGAGTTAGCTCTGTGATAGCGTGTCTGCCTCCAGACTAGCCAGCCCGGGTTCGATTCCCGGCGGGTTGAGAAATTTTCATGTACAATTTTTTCCTCGGGACTAGGAGAATTGGCGGTCTGCAACTTCTAATTACTAGATTGTGCACCGATATGCCTGGGTTAAATCCCAAATCTCTCCGCAGTGCATATGAAGAGAAGGCATATGCCACTGTCGATAGTGATTCGTCCGTCGAATGGGGACGTTAAACCTGGCGGTCCCATTGGTGCTATTCGACAAGAGTAGGCTACGTGCCGGCACCGGGTTTCCCCTTCTCTCTTCTTCATCTTCATCATCATCACTCATTCCAGACACTTCATTTACACGAACACTTACACATACACTCACCCTAGTACACGACATAACTCTCCACAGATGCGCATCAAGTACAGTGTAGCCCGCCGAAGTGGTGTACAACTAGAAAATGGGTCACTTTTTTATTTTAATAGGTTATTTTACAACGCATTATCAACATCTTATGTTATTTAGCGTCTGAGTGACATGAAGGTGATAATGTCGGTGAAGTGAGTCCTGGGTCCAGCACCGAAAGTTACCCAGCTTTTGCTCATATTGGGTTGAGGGAAAACCCCAACCAGGTAACTTGCCCCGACCAGGAATCGAACCCGAGCCACCTGGCTTCGCGACCAGACGCGCTAACCATTACTCCACAGGTGTGGACAGAAAATGGGTCACAGTTCTGCCATCTATCCGCAATATGCGGAACCCGAATCACGTAAAGTGAAATGGTTAGGCATTGGATACATAGACTACATACGTACATACATACATGCATGCATGCATGCATACATACGTACATACATACATACATACATACACACATACATACATACATACATACATACATACATACATACATACATACATACATACATACATACATACATTCATACATATATACATTATCATTATCATCGGCCTTATAATCGAATGAATCTCGCAAATGAACAGATGGTGTTATGGTACATTATTTTATTAGGCTATTACATGAATGTTTCTCTAATTTAGTCGTTTGAAATAATTCAACATTATCAACATGTTTCAATCGTTAATTTTCCAATAGTCTTTGCCCTTAAGCCTTCCTTTCATTATTAGTTTCATTTTTCTTTCTTTTGCTATTCACATCACGTGTCGAGCTTCTTGATTTAATTTCGTACAGCATATCTGTTTTTGTAATCTGTAAGGGCTGTAACAAACTATTTTATCTCTAATAATTTACTTTATTTAAAACTAAAGAAAGTAGCAACGATAAGCGATTGCTGTGTGAAATAAATTATATTGTTTTCAGTAATTACTTTTACACATCTGAATAGGCTTACTATCATCGGAATTTGTCCCCTATCTCATTCCTTCGATTTGGAGTCCAAAATCTCTTCATAGACGTTTCCCAAGTCTTTAAATGCCGTCCTTATATCATTGTTTCCATAAATCAGAAGAAATAATAGTGGAAGACGCAGCATCTGGACTGTTTGTTAAGTGATGCAGCACTTCGATCACATTTAATTCCCAGATTTTTGCCTCGAATCACACCATGTGTGATAGTACATTATCATGCTTAAGAGTTCACTTTTCTTAATTTCAAAGCTGAATGGTGATGCATCGAAATGTCTTATACTTGATTCAATATTTCGTAAGAGTCTGGCGTCAACAAAACCAACACATGAGAGAAGTTGGACGTGTCTCGTAAACTTCTGCTCGTTAATGAGTCTGATTTCAATTAAAGCATACTGACCTATCGAACAATTTAAGTGTGCTAGCGAGAGACTATATTAATCCAGGACGGCGAACAGAGCATTATTCTCTATAATAGATGGTAGTACGAAGTGAGGTTTTCCTTCATTACTGTCTCCATTATTGAACACCTAGAACCACTTTCAATCCGTCCTAATACTAATCACGCCCTCACTTTTTACTTGACGCATTTTTTTCAGCTGCTACATCTGCACTCTCCAAAAGAATCGAAGAAGTACTTGAATTGCAATTTTGTCGAATCACATACTCGATACCATGCTATCTATAAAAAGCACAATGTAGTGACAAATGCTTGTGTAGGTATAGTACGATTACTTAGTCCTGACAGTCGCCGGAGATGTGCGCTTGGGTCAGCCGAGTCCATTTAGTTACGCCAAGGGGTGTTTGGGTTAGTCACTCGTTTGCCTTCGGAGCGGTAGAGCGGTATGTTTCCAGTACAGTTAAGCTGTACTGCATTCCTTTACTAGCCGCTCGCCCTTATCTCTACTCCGGAGCTCTCCCCACTACTCCTATTACTTCCCCTCTTTCGCGTCGCTGAGCTGTCAGGACTAAATAATCGGTCTGTACCTGCTTTTAGAAACGTGCTCCAATGCTGTACCTAAAATGCATATGAAAAAACACCCTCTGCCATGAAAGTCAAAAGAGAAATGACTAGTGTATTAAACGTGTAGGAAATTACTTTTCAGAGAGGGTAATAGGTGTCACAATTTTTTCTAATTATTTTTTCTTTAATAATATAATATTTTATGACCAAAATTTCTTAACACGTTTATTTAAAATACTGTATCCTCAATCTTCTTTAGTTTTGTTAAATCTTATGTCTCTGAAACTTAAATGAGAGAAATCACATTAATTTTCATGCAAATATTTATTTCATTTTCCATAAATAAACTTTACTTTTAATATATTCAATAAGACATAACATGTTGCATTTACACAGTGTATTGTCACTTTGTACCATAATATTACTTTCAGGGTTACAGTAATTATTACAATTTCTTAAAGTTAATATTCCCTTAAATTGTACTACACTCAACACTTTTCTTCCAAGTGATGGCTTCAACGAGCAGTTAGTAACTTTCGGGGCCGTCAGAGGGTGTTTAATGCTGTGAGAGTTTAAGCGTATTCGCGGAGTGAAATGGACACCGAGAGGCTCTGAGTCATGTCAATCAGTTTGCTTTTTTAATTTGCTAGTGAGTTAACATGTTACTCAGTTCTGTGTTAAAATTGTGATAATTGTGCGTAAATTTCATTGTCCATTGTTTGTTATGCTACGATATAAGTATAGTCTGAAATAAAGAGCTTTTATGTATGATACCCATGTAAAAACTAACTCGTGCAGAACAGTGTAAGGCGATTGGTAAGAAAACATCCTGTAAAACCTGTTACAAGTAGGGAAACGCTTCGTTCAACTAGTAAAAAATTACGACAAACAGGGTCGCTTAATGACAGAAACCTGTTATCAAACACAGAGTTTTACTGAAAAAAAAAAATAGAGTGTAACATACCCCCAAAATAAAGTCTTCCCGTGCTCAGGAAATAGTAAGAATTGCTGCTAAACTGCTTAAATTAATACTCTAGGAAAGTACGGTAGTCCACGAATTGCTAGCACGAAATCACACCAGTAGAGATCGATTTTATAATTGCTGCTTGGAGATTGAAGCACGGTTCCATTTACATGGCCACGTCTCTTTACAAAACAACTAATACTGAAGCGTAGAAAACCTCGGCTTGTGCATAAAGAAAATATTGATGTGTGATGATGGGGCCTGTTTTTTAAGAAGGTACTAACAATTCTGCACTATGTCAAGAAGTAATATGAAGACCTTTTCTTTCGAAAAACTAACTGACATTGAATGCCAGTAATTATTCTTTCATCAGCAGTCTACTACTACACACACTGCTTACGAATCAATATACCTTATTTTACACATTTTTAGACTAGACTTATCAGCACTGGGTTGTGGTCACTCGTAGCCTCAATCTCTCCGTGTGGTTTCATTTGTGGGAGAACTTAAAAGATAAAATGTATAAAAATAACCATCACTCAATAGAGAAACTAAAGGAAAATATCAGTCGAAAAATTGATTTGATCAGATCTGAGGAACTTATACAAGTTAATGGGAATTTCCTATGCAGATTTCGAGAATGTGTCGTTGCTGAGGGACATAATTTTCAGTAATTCTTGTATTACAGATTAGTGCTCATTATTGTCAGTTTTAAATATTAATTTATGCTTTCGGTAACAAAATGATTACATTGTCCGCTACATTAGCAGCGACATTGGATTCCTTTTCCCGATTGCAGCATGAGGTATTGTGCAGGTATGGGATGGAATCTGACGGCCCCGACACTACTAGACTAACACTACTCTGTATTTGGTTAATCACCAGTGTGATTATGGTATACATGAAGTTATACAATAATTTGTATTACAATTGAGTTTTATTATTCTCATTCGTCTGAGAATAAAACTGTATTTTCTCACCATGAAGCTCTCGTAAGATTGATTCTAAGCTTCTGTTCTTTGTCTCTGGAATCATAAACACTGTAAATAATAGACACACTGCAGAAACAACGGAGAATCCCCAGAAACACCCGTGGAGCCCTATGTGATCTACGAAAAATGGGTAAATTTTCGTAATAATGAAAGCTAATGCCCAAATTAGAGAGGTAGCCATCATCATAATAATTCCTCTGAAGTCCGGGTGAAATACTTCACAAATGATAACAAACGTTACTGGTGCCAAACCCATTGAGACAGCAGCTAAGTAGACAGAGAGGCAAGAGACGGGAATGAAACTCACATTATCCAAATCTTCGCCTAGTTGTTGTAAGTGAAAGTAAGTTCCCAACGCTCCCATACAGATAATTACCAATATCTGTCCGGCAATTAGTAAAGTCTTTCTTCCAAGATGATCGATGAAAGATGATGCCAAGAGAGATCCTACTAGCTGTACCGCAGCTGCGTACATTGATGCAATACTTGGCGAGAGAGAGCTTCCAGACATCTCTAGGATCTCGATACAGTAATTCAGCACGACGAATATTCCAGTGCATTGATTACACACACAGAGGATAATACTAATAAGAAACGCCTTCGAATTCCTTCTAGTCCAGAGATTTTGAAGTACTTTTCGTTTGGATTGAGACGTAGTCTGACTTGTTATCAAGTCATGAATATTACTCAGTTCTTCAGCAACAATATCTTCATTTCTTCCTCGCAACCACAACAAAGAATTCTCAGCTTCTTTTATTCTTCCTTTTGAAACTAGAAAGACAGGAGTCTCTGGCAGCCAGTAGAAGCCAAATATAAATATAAGTGGTACCAATAGAGATAAGCTTCCCAAGAGTGTATAAGAGACAAATGGTCCAATCACATACGTCACAAGAGTACCAGTATTACAGAACAATGCTAGAAATGATCCAAGAATTCCTCTATTGCTATCTTCAGCTATCTCACTGCAGTACATAGGGAAGAATACTATTATTCCACCAACTGACAACCCTGCCAGAAAACGGGCGATGTAGAGGTAGGTGAAGTTGTTGCCAAAGATGATGAGAATCCAGCTCAAGAGGAGAGGTATGCTCGAAATGTATCCTCCTGCCTTACGCCCATAGTTTTCGCAGATGTAGCCGAAGATCGGAGATGCGACGAGGGCTCCCAGAAATAACAGGGAGCCGAGCCACGACGCCTGGTCGGGGGTGATGGCAGTCTCTCCTACAGCTGGCTCCGTTGACTGAAGGAGTGGCAGCGTTGGGGACATCCAGCCGACTACATTGCCATACGTGAAGGAGGATATTCCCGCTGCAACAGAGACGTAACAACCATGTCATACCACTTATATTGTCGATAGAGAGATTAACACTCAGTTGACAACTTAACTACTAGCATTACCGTTACTTGTGATAAAAAATGAGGGAAGAAAGTTACACCGAACTCTGCAAACTAGCGTCTGATAGCCGCTGAGTTTGTCACGTCATATTCGCAATTACATAGCTAATCAATTGCACCATAAAAAATGTAGCATGGGATTCATAGGAGTTCTGTAATTGCGTGAAGTGCTTACGTTCTCGATTGGTTTATATTTGACATTTAGATTTTTAAGGGGAAGGACGTAAAGGAATGACCAAATATGTGTCAAAATTAACATTTTATTTTATTTTTAGCCTAAAATACAGAACGATTATTTAGTTCTGACAGTCGCTGGAAATGTGTGCCTGGGTCAGGCGAGTCCATTAAGTTACGCCAAGGGATGTTCAGGTTAGTCTGTCGCCTGCAATCGGAGCGATGGGATGTCACGCATGTGGTATAGCGTTGTGTTTCCAGTACAGTTAAGCTGTACTGCATTCCTTTACCGACCGCTCGCACCTATTTATACTCCGGAACCCTCCCCATTACTCCTATTACTTCCCCTCTTTCGAGTCGCTGAGCTGTCAGGACTAAATAATAGGTCTCTATTTCGTAGTATTGACTTCATTTGAGCGAAATTTGAAGGTCGTTAGGAAGAAAATAATTGCTTTTATGTCATTTTTAAATAACCGCTGCGCTCCAGTCCCTTTATTCTGTGCTCAAACTTCTCCCTTGAATATCTGGAGTTTGTGTATTTTACATTTTTCAACATTTAATATGTAATATCTCAGACAATAATGGACAGATGATACAAGTGTAATTATTTCAAGCAAACAATACGATCATTTTATAAACACTTCTAATACAGTGCTGAATCTAATGAATGAATGGTTCCATGCAAATAAACTAGCACTTAATGTTGATAAAACCAGTGCAGTCAAATTTAGTACACACAATAGTGCTCAGGTTTCCTACAGTATTCGATTAAAAGAATCTATAAGCACAAATGATGAAAGAGTAATGGAACGGAGAAAAATTCTCTCCGGCGCCGGGATTTGAACCCGGGTTTTCAGCTCTACGTGCTGATGCTTTATCCACTAAGCCACGCCGGATACAACAAAAAAAATATATATATATTAAGCACAAAGTTTCTTGGTTTAGAATTGGATAATCACTTGAACTGGAAAACGCATATAGAATGTATTACTCGTAAATTGAGCTCTGCCTGTTATGCATTAAGATCCTTATCTACTATTGGTGATATTAACTTACTTAAAATGTCATACTTTGCATATTTTCACTCTGTAATGAAATATGGATTAATATTCTGGGGTAACTCGTCTGAAGCTAAACACGTTTTTGTTTTACAAAAGAAAGCTATAAGAATAATGGCCGGTGTGCATAAAAGGACCTCATGTAAAAATATTTTCCGAAACTTAGAAATCTTGACTTTACCTTGTGAATACATTCTTTCCCTAATGATGCTGTATATTAAGAACCAAGATAAATTCAGTACTAATCAAGACATTCATCATTTTAATACAAGACATAAATCAGATCTTCATCTACCCTCTGTTAGTCTAAGCTGTTTTAAAAAAGGAGTTCGCTATTCATGTATAACAGTCTTCAATGCACTGCCTAATTATCTTAAAGACTTGAAGAACAACGAGAAAAGGTTCAGAAAAGAATTAACCAAATTTCTACATACTCATACCTTCTACACAATTGATGAATTGTTTATGCTTGTGAATTGAATTATTCTACTTAAATGACATGTACAATTTTATATAGCTCAACTAAAATATGTTTTTATATTGACTTAATCTGTTTACTATGTATTGTATTTTTTGTTTAGCATAACTGATTAATTGTATGTACTGTAAATTGAATAGTATACTGTATAGGTCAACTGATGAATTGTTTAAGCTTATAAATTGAATTAATCTACTTCATATGAATTGTATAGCTTAACGAAAATAAGTTTGTAAATTAAACTAATTTGATTGTATATGTTTGTATAGTTTGGCTGATGAATTGTATATGTTCTTAAAATGATTACTAGTCTGTGTAGCTCTACTGATGAATTGTATATAGACCTACTGTAAATTGAATGGTAATATGTATAGCTCAACTGATGAAATGTTTATGATTATAAATTGAATTAATCTACTTGATATTAATTGCACAAATTTGTATAGCTTAATGAAAGTATGCTACTTTGTATTGTATATATTTGTATAGTTTTGGCCGATGAATTGTATATGCTTTAAATTGAATAGTAATCTATATAGCTCTACTGATAAATTGTTTGTGTTTGTAATTTGAAGTAGTTTGCATGATATGTATTATCAATTTCTGTATATCACAACTGGTTGAATTGTTTATGCCTTAAATTTAATTAAATTGTTTTGTATTATACATATAGCTCAACTTATGAATGATCGTTTGCGTTTGTAAATTTAATAATCTGATTGGCTATGTATTGTATACTTTTAGTAGAGCCATCGATGTAGCTCAGTCGGCAGACTCGCTGGGCTGCTGATCCGGAGCTGCGTTCGGGCTTGGGTTGGATCCCCCTTTGGACTTTGGTTTCTTCGGAGGTTTTCCCCAGCCGTGGGACTGAAGCCTGATGGTCTATGGCGAGTCCTTGGCATCAACCCCTTTGATTTGATTACCCCCTTTGATTTGATTACCTGGTTGGGTTTTTCCGAGGTTTCCCCCACCGAAAAGGCAAATGCCGGGTAATATTTTGGCGAATCCTCGGACCTCATCTCATCTCACTACATCTCGCCAAAATGTAAAAAAAAAAAAAATGTAAAAAATTGTACAAAATTGTAAAAATTGTAGAAAATTACTAAATTGTAAAACTATAAAAATTTGTAAAAATTGTAATTGTAATATTGTAAAATGTTGACATGTTCCACATCTTAAAGCTTCATTGCTCATGTAAGATCTATGGAATAAAATAAGTGAATGAATGAGATAACAGAATAAAATTTTCAGAGCATATTCTCACATTATACATGAATAATTCTGTAAGAGGAAATTGTCAAATTTCAAATTAAAGAAATTAAAAATAGACGTGAATTTTTCTTTCTGTTCATAAAAATGCAAAATAAAAATAAAAATGTCTAAAAATCATCAAATAGAATTGATTAGCAGTCTTTTAGCTTTAATTTAAAACAAGATTTGTGATTTTGTGGTAGTCTTGAGAGTAGATATATTATTTTCTTTATAATACTGCATTTTTGCTTTTTTTATGTCTGTGACTATACCATAAGGGATAAAAGTATAAATGTTGTATTTAAAAGGCTTCATACATTGATATTTAGATTTAGATTTATTTAATAATAACATATACATAAAAAAAACGCTACATTAAAGAATGAAAATGTGTTAGGGAAATAGAGCCTCTACTTAAAATAATATGAGAAAACAGATTTCCTGTAGGTCCTTCCCCTTAAGGAATTAGTTTTTTATTAAATAACGATTTTGAATTGAGGCCTCGCTAGTCCTGATTGAATAAGCATATTGGCAATTGATATATGTATAGCCTATATTAATAATTATTTTTCTAAGTTTCTTTAATGAATATATACTGGCACCATATACCTGTAGGCTACATTTATAATTGAATAAACTTACTGTATTTCATGTGAATGGGCCTTGCTAAGCAACTGACGTCAGAAGAGTGTCACAAACTCATTACCATTGCTGACGTTAGATGTTGAAATTTTCGTTAAGATTTTAATAATTTGTCACTTAAGCATAAATTGTTCACGTTAAAAACAAAAAAATTACAGTGTATTGGTTGATGGCTTCAAATAGCAAAGCATGTAGGTGAGTATGTTGACTCATGTACTTACTCGTAATAGCCAATTCTCTAACCAATTAACACGAGAGTACCTTTCGACATGTATCTGACAGTTTATGGTGCCAGATGTGTAAGCTGAATTATGTTTTGTCACAATTTAACTTTTCGTTGCATAAAATTATGAAATAACAATAAAATTTCTTTTCAAATACATTCTGTAAAAGCTTAAGACAGTGAGATAAATAATGAGAATTTAATAACATTATCTTCTTAATCCTATGTCAATTGGATCTGTTAGTATTCCTGTCTTCTCTTTTTGAGAATTAATTGTGAATCAGTAATATTATATTCAATAGTAGTGGTACTTCTGAGTCATGGGTTAGAATCGCCAGTTACGACAACACAGCTCAGATACAAAACGAACACCAATCAGTTTCGATACAAAGATAACAATTCCCACTTCCTTATAAGGAATCGAATTTGGGTCAGCTGAATTTGTAATTGTAGCTGGAAATCTTACCACCGTAGCCAAAGTAAAGGACAAAGTTAATATTTTAAACAAATAAAGTCATTAAATTCAAGACTTCTCCCATCGCTCGTGATAGACAAGATTTCACGTTTCGAAGATTGGTTCTACCTTCTTCTTCATAATGGACATTAAAGAGCAGTGAGAAATGAAGGGTTCAGAGGCATAGTGGGCCAAGCGCCATTTATTAAAAACGGAGAAAACAAAGACTAAAGTTAAGTGAATACTATAGTTTAATGAAGATTGACATATCATTTAGTTTTAAGTGCATACTTTATATTACTTGCTATATATTTCTATTGAATTATGATACTAACGTCATTTTAACCCTTATTTTCTACGGTTTTAGTAAATGGCGCTTGGCCCACTATAGTTCTGAACCCTTCAAATATATCCTATTCGTTGGGGTCATTAAAATAACTGTCGTAAAGAACAAATTAATGTGTGCGGGAGTCTAGATAATTAGTATTTAGTATTTATTTATTTAACCTGGTAGAGATAAGGCCGTCAGAATAACAAAATCCTATAGTGATGAAATTACCGGATATTGAAATATTTTGAAGTAGATTAAGAGAACTATTTACAAGAAACTATGTCTGAACGAGTCTCAATTACTGACCAAGTGCCAAGTAAGATAATAATATGTGAACAAACGTAAGTGATTCTATGGCAGCATTTATTAACACCAGCTACTCTCGTTCACACCAGTTCTCTTTCTCTCTTCACCCAAATACCTAAAATTTTATATTGGCTTTTACCTGGCGTGTTCATAGAGCTGCAACGGATGAAACAGTACAGTTTTAGGGGAAAAAATAGTATTGGTAAATGTGTTATAAAGAAAGAGAAGAAATTGAAGAGGACATACGTTGAAACGAAAAGACAAAATGAGAAAAAAGGAAACGGCGTAAGAGGAAGAAAGACGATGATAAAAAGGAGAGGAAAAGAGTGAAGCGCAGGTGATGAAATAGAAAGTAACTTAGAAATAGAAGGAGAAGAAAAGGAAGATGTAATTTTTTTCTGAGGGGGATGAAGTAGGAAAAATACAAGGTAATAATTTCAAAAAATAGGTCTACTATAACAAAATACGAAGACGTTAATAACATAAATGGAGAGAAGGAAAAAAAAAGCTAATAAAAAGTGATAAAGAGAAGGAAACTTACAGACATAAGGAAAAGAAACAGGGATCGAAAAACACATAAAAATGATATGGTACACAGCTGTGAATTAATGTCTGACTGTCAAATATATCTTGGTTGTGACAAGTTATTTGATTGGGGTATTTTCCGTGGTTTTCCCTGAATTAATTGAAACGGTATTGTTTAGTAATTCTCTGCGCTGGATCTCGTACTCATTTCGACATCATTTCTTCATATATCATCGTCATCATCATCATCATCATCATTGCCTTAGCCCAGGTTAAGTTAATAGCGCAGTTTGCTGTATACGTACAAGATGGCCACTGTTCGATAAGTGTCATTCACAGAAGAATAAGACTCAGACTGCGGTATATGCATTTTGTTCGCTTCTTCGAAAGAAAAGAGAAGGAGAACGGAAGTAGAGGAAGAAAATGTCAGTTTTTATAACAAAACTGTTTCGCTCATATGCCAATTCACCAATGAAGTTTAAGAATCCTTTGAATTTCGACCGATCATAGCCATCTATCGCTTCAATATTGTCGATATAATATTGTCACATTTTGTCTTGTCTCTAACAATTTGCAATTATTTCCGCTTTATATGAGTAAGGACCGCCATTAATTATCAATAAACCGGAAAATAATCAACATCAATTTCCTCAACTTCAAATATATCCAATAAATTTACTTATACTTAATGTCAATTCCGTAATAAAATTGTACATTTAATTAAATTTCCATATGTTAAAATTTATTGTGCTTATAATAAAGATGATATTTATATTATTCCGTTTATAAATTATAATTATGAGTAGTTGAAACTGGATGGCTTCTTTCGCATTTGTAAATAAATTAATAGTAAGTCTGTCTTATTTCTTCTCTATGAATTAAAACGAAGTGCAATACAATGTGAGGAAACAATATGTTTATTATAAACCTTTATTTTATTAATTACGTACTTATTTATTATTTTCCTCGGAAAATTGTCTTAGTAACCATCACGAGGACCTTTCATTTCCTTTGGTTAATTTCAATCACACTTAGCACTTGTGAATTTATCGAAAAATTAAAAAAAAAAACTTATTGTTACCTACGATAATATTAAGCTTCCTTATCTATGGCGTTCGTCAAGTAATACTTGATTTTGTGACTATTTTTTGTTTAGATGCTAAACCTAAAAAAGTGCTAAATGCTTAAGCCCTCCAATCTGAATTCCGGAAAACAACTAATAAACGGCCCAGGTTGTGAAGCAAATGTAGGCTTTTCGGATTAAATAAAACAAATAACAAGGGTGGGAAGTGTAATCCCGCCGTTATTCGCAGGGCTTCCTAATGCGTTGCGCGCTTATGGCAAAGTAAAGCAAAAATAATGACAACGTTCTTCGGGGCTGTGGCCATTAATTACTTGTTTTTCAGTGCCGAGAGTTGGCTGCCAAGCACAACAGTGCTGTTAAATGTTTTCTCGATATCCGAAGTAATTTCTGTTCGTGTTTTGTGTCATGTGTCTCCCAAACCTCTGCGTACGCTTTCTCCTCCTTCGAATTAATGTTCCACTGTAGCTGAGAGTCATTCCGGTGTTCTAGTTTATTATTTATTTGGCAGCAGTGCATTACAATGTTGAATAACAGCATTGACCTCATTCATTCACTTATCTATAATATATAAAATATTTATACATATATAGGTAGGTTTATTTATATTACAGATACACACACGTGGTGTTCTAGTGCTTAACACTCTAGCCGTTGGTTCCGAACTTTGTGGGTTCAAACCGGCTAAAGCCGATACAATTGTTGGCATGGATTCCTCCTGATGGAAAGTAACATCTCTTAGATTGGCGGCACGTAAAAAAATTGTGTCTTTGGTAGAAGGTTCCAGGTAAAATTCGTCGACAATTTCTCATTCACGTTTAATTTTGACAAACGATAAAAAGATCGACTTCTCTGTCTTAAGGTAAAATGAAGGATCCACGGAAACAACATGCTAACTCACTTTTCTTAGATTTTACAAAGGAGTATTTCTTAACTTTAACACACTGGTAAGACATTAGTTTACATCTCATTTAGTTTAAGTTACCATGTTACAATGCAAGCTTTTTGCCATTCTGTTTTACTAGAAGATAGTTCAATTTTATGAGCTAGCAGATGAGACTAAAAAACAAAAATTAACAAAAGTGGCATTAGTTTACATCTCATTTAGTTTAAGTTACCGTGTTACAATACAAGCGTTTTGCCATTCTGTTTTACTAGAAGATAGTTCAATTTTATGAGCTAGCAGATGAGACTAATAAATAAAAATTAACAAAAGTTACATTAGTTTACTTCTCATTTAGTTTAAGTTACCGTGTTACAATGCAAGCTTTTTGCCATTCTGTTTTACTAGAAGATAGTTGAATTTTATGAGTTAGCAGATGAGACTAAAAAACAAATTCATTTTGAATCTTGCCATTCAACGTTTTGCCATTCTGTTTTACTGGAAGATAGTTCAATTTTATGAGCTAGCAGATGAGACTAAAAAACAAAGTTTTTGCTATTCTGTTTTACCTAGAAAATAGTTCAATTTTATGAGCTAGCAGATGAGACTAAAAAATAAAAATTAACAAAAGTGACATTAGTTTACATCTCATTTAGTTTCAGTTACCATGTTACAATGCAAGCTTTTTGCCATTCTGTTTTACTAGAAGATAGTTCAATTTTATGAGCTAGCAGATGAGACTAATAAATAAAAATTAACAAAAGTTACATTAGTTTACTTCTCATTTAGTTTAAGTTACCGTGTTACAATGCAAGCTTTTTGCCATTCTGTTTTACTAGAAGATAGTTCAATTTTATGAGTTAGCAGATGAGACTAAAAAACAAATTCATTTTGAATCTTGCCATTCAACGTTTTGCCATTCTGTTTTACTGGAAGATAGTTCAATTTTATGAGCTAGCAGATGAGACTAAAAAACAAAGTTTTTGCTATTCTGTTTTACCTAGAAAATAGTTCAATTTTATGAGCTAGCAGATGAGACTAAAAAATAAAAATTAACAAAAGTGACATTAGTTTACATCTCATTTAGTTTAAGTTACCATGTTACAATGCAAGCTTTTTGCCATTCTGTTTTACTAGAAGATAGTTCAATTTTATGAGCTAGCAGATGAGACTAATAAATAAAAATTAACAAAAGTTACATTAGTTTACTTCTCATTTAGTTTAAGTTACCGTGTTACAATGCAAGCTTTTTGCCATTCTGTTTTACTAGAAGATAGTTCAATTTTATGAGTTAGCAGATGAGACTAAAAAACAAATTCATTTTGAATCTTGCCATTCACCGTTTTGCCATTCTGTTTTACTGGAAGATAGTTCAATTTTATGAGCTAGCAGATGAGACTAAAAAACAAAGTTTTTGCTATTCTGTTTTACCTAGAAAATAGTTCAATTTTATGAGCTAGCAGATGAGACTAAAAAATAAAAATTAACAAAAGTGACATTAGTTTACATCTCATTTAGTTTAAGTTACCATGTTACAATGCAAGCTTTTTGCCATTCTGTTTTACTAGAAGATAGTTCAATTTTATGAGCTAGCAGATGAGACTAATAAATAAAAATTAACAAAAGTTACATTAGTTTACTTCTCATTTAGTTTAAGTTACCGTGTTACAATGCAAGCTTTTTGCCATTCTGTTTTACTAGAAGATAGTTCAATTTTATGAGTTAGCAGATGAGACTAAAAAACAAATTCATTTTGAATCTTGCCATTCAACATTTTGCCATTCTGATTTACTGGAAGATAGTTCAATTTTATGAGCTAGCAGATGAGACTAAAAAACAAAGTTTTTGCTATTCTGTTTTACCTAGAAAATAGTTCAATTTTATGAGCTAGCAGATGAGACTAAAAAACAAAAATTAACAAAAGTGACATTAGTTTACATCTCATTTAGTTTAAGTTGCCATGTTACAATGCAAGCTTTTTGCCATTCTGTTTTACTAGAAGATAGTTCAATTTTATGAGCTAGCAAATGAGACTAAAAAACAAAAATTAACAAAAGTGACATTAGTTTGCATCTCATTTAGTTTAAGTTACCGTGTTACAATACAAGCTTTTTGCCATTCTGTTTTACTAGAAGATAGTTCAATTTTATGAGCTAGCAGATGAGACTAAAAAATAAAAATTAACAAAAGTTACATTAGTTTACTTCTCATTTAGTTTAAGTTACCGTGTTACAATGCAAGCTTTTTGCCATTCTGTTTTACTAGAAGATAGTTCAATGTTATGAGTTAGCAGGTGAGACTAAAAAATAAATCCATTTTAAATCTTGCCATTCAACTCTTTGCCATTCTGTTTTACTAGAAGATAGTTCAATTTTATGAGCTAGCAGATGAGACTAAAAAATAAAAATTAACAAAAGTGGCATTAGTTTACATCACATTTAGTTTAAGTTACCGTATTACAATGCAAGCTTTTTGCCATTCAATTTTATGAGCTAGCAGATCAGACTAAAAACCAAAATTAACAAAAGTGACATTAGTTTACATCTCATTTAGTTTAGGTTACCATGTTACAATGCGAGCTTTTTGCCATTCTGTTTTACTAGAAGATAGTTCAATTTTATGAGCTAGCAGATTAGACTAAAAAACAATAAACAAAAAGTGACTTACCGGTCGCTTGTTTCTTCCGTGCACCCTTCAAATGCTTTGGCGTTTTTTCGACTAATGTTGTGTAATTTCTAATTTCATGATCAACCTAGTACGTTTTTATAATTTCGAAAGTTTGCCGGCGCGAAGTACGTGTTCTCTTTCACCGTGAATAAGAAAATGTATTTTCTTTCATTAAACAGTACAAAACTTATAAGGAGGGTAAAACGTTAACACGGATAAAGTGTATGTAGCTAGTAAGTATAATATGGTTTTTATTTTCCGGTCACAGTCCATCTCTTTACTGTCATTCACTGGAGTATCTGAAGAGATACCTACTCCATCTCTCTCGCTGTGATAGTGGTGTGCGGGTTGCATTTCTGGACTCTTTTCGTGATGTCTGGCAGCCACTGCCGTACACCATCCGTCGGATAGCACAAGATCGCGAATAAGATCACAAAACACACCACAAAAACGTATCCTTTCATCGCGAAGTATTTCAGTTTATTAGCGATACATGTGGCTGCGAGGATCTGTAATCTGATATACTTCGACGAGTAACTCCTCATCACTGCATATTTTTGTGTTTAGCCACGGGAAAAGGCTAATTTATGCCATTCTTGTGGAGACTGCGATGGACCGTATTGTGCTAAAACTGAACTTTGTTGGCCATTAGCACCATAAAAACACCTTTATGACCCATAGTCTTATAAATATTATTTTTGGCTTTGTCTAGGTCTTCTCAACATTTGAGAACCCAATTTTCCAGCACTCCATTTATTTACTAACAAAGCTGAGTGTCCTCTGTGATATAACGATTGCCGTGCTCGTCATTACATCCGGCTTCAAACCCAATAGACACTAGCATATTATGTGGTGATATTAACATCTTTGATGGAAAAATAATGAAACTAATGGTATTAAGAGAATTATTATTTTTTTTTTCAAGAAAATTTAGAAAAGAAATAGGCTAGTCAAAAAGTATTTCTTAGACGATCCACAATTTATTATAAACAAGTCAACATTAACTTTCATATTTAAACGTGCGTTAAAAAATAGAGGAAAAAAAGACAGTAATGCCACGAATTGAAATCCGTTAGTCAATTTCGTTCTTCAGAAATAAAAATTAGAAATTAAGTTATTTAAAACGAATTACAAGAAACCGTCATAGAAATACAATAGCATTTTTGGGGGAAAAATGTTATCGGTGTATTAATTTACGTTGTTTCATGCATTGATGATATATGTTATAGTGAATGATGTTGAAAGTGCAACATTATACAATGAAAAAAAAATGATTTTTTTACTTGGTTATTTAAAGACGCTGTATCAACTACGAGGCTATTTAGCGTTGATGAATTTGGTGATAGTAAGATGATATTTGGCGAGATGAGGCCGAGGATTCGCAATAGATTACCTGACATTTGCCTTATGGTTCGGAAAACCTCGGAAAAAACTCAACCTGGTAATCAGCCCAATCAGAAATCGAACCCGCGCCCGAACACAACTCCGGATCGGCAGGCAAGAGCCTTAGCCGACAAAGCTGCGCCTGTGACTCCATAACAACAACATTGATGTTGGGTGTAAGAAATTCTGTTATTAGGAAACGAAACCTTAAAGCTAGTGGGGTCACAAAATTATAGAGTGTTACTTAACAGAATGTTACCTATCGTTCCATTAACCATTTAAATCTGTGCTTCGGATGAGCAATACAATTTCCTCATTTTTAATGTTTTCAATACGTAAGTGCACTTTATTAAGAAACTACTACAGATAGGAACCTGAAATTCTTGTATGCCTTTTCCCTAGACAGAGCTCTTCCTTTCGTAAGCAAACATTTTTGTGTATAGTTTCAAAATTTTCTCATTGCGATAAATTTTCTGTTGAAAATTTCATACAGAATTTTAAAGTTAAAAAAATAACATTAATTCAACATAAATGAAACGAGTATTGGCTTTCATAGAATCATAGATAATAACATAAAAAAATTCAGAAGTCTATCTCCAATAGTTCTTTAGTAATGTGCACTTGGAAATCACCAATTTAACATAGCAGAGATAGGAGTACCGGCTCGGTACAATCTCCCCTTAAAGTTAGTTCTGACAAGGGATGCTTTCGGACCTTCCGACGAAAATCGCCACGAAACTTTCTGGTCTGAACAAGCATGTGGCCAAAGTAATTGGTGTCAAGTGTGGCATTTCGCAATCATTTGCTACTCCTAAAACAAGGGATATAAAAGTAGGGTTCGCAACTGTAATGTTTGCAGTTATAAGTTATGAAACACGCTGTACTCGAGAGACATGATGTCATTTTGTGATAATCCGTATGCCTGGTAGGTCTCCTGCCTTGTATAAATAAGTGTGTTTTGTATAACCATAAGTGGCTAGGTAGTACGATTCAGGGCATGGGCCTGTTTGTGTGTTAAAGAATATTGTAGTTGAAATACATGTATACTATTGTGTGTTTATCAAAATGAGTTATAACCCTCACGCTGTGGTACAGATACTGTTGAATGAGGTGACACAGAATTACCCAGCGGACAACACGCATCCAACATACATCGACAGGCGAATTGCACGGGAGTTGTTTATCATCCTGGAGAAATATATCAGTGGCGGCATGGACATGTCGGAAGGACAGACATTGTGGTGTGATAGTGATGGAACATCGGACAGTTTATCTGAAGATAACGATGTGCACGGTAGTCCAGTTCATAACACGACAACCAGTTCCAGTTCTTATGAACGATCACCTCCTAAATTCAAATGGAGAAGTATCCACGAGCAGTTCTCTAAAATAACAATGAAAAGGATTTATGACAGTATCAAGATTGGAAAGAAAAGCGTTGCAGCAACTGCCCGAAAATTAAAGACATCACCGGCAAAATTGAGGCAAATAGTAAAGGCTCTTGAGAGAGGTGGTACGATAGAAAACGAACATGCTCTCATTCAAGAGCATATATACACCTAATTCAGGAATGCGCGTAATGTTGGAAACGCAATTCACTACTGGCATTTAAAGACTTGGGCGAAAGAAGCAGCTATTTTCATGGGCATTCCCAGATTTAAAGCCAGCAATTATTTCCTCCACCAGTTCAAACGCCGCTACAAAATAGGCCTAAAATCACGCAAGATTACAAGATTCATTACTAGGCGGGATGTTACTCTTGATACTGACGTAAGGACCAGAGTATTGGAGTTTGTGCGAGAAGTTACGGACTACGTTTCTGCTAATGCAATCGATGCCGACATGGTGTTGAATACAGATCAAAGTCGATTTGATTATGAAGTTACTTCAAATATGACACTATCAATGACCGGGGAAAAGATAACTGAAGCAACTGTTGAAAGCGTTGCATCCACTACTCACTCCTACACCATTCAGGTCCTTATATCCATATTAGGACGCCTCGGAAAGAAATTGTACCTCTGTTTTCAGGAAGCTGGTGGTAAATTTGATAAGATGTCAACAGCTCTCGTACTGTCCTGGATGCGTAAAGTACTTCAACCGGAACTAAAGGGAGCATCGCTTCTGCTGCTGGATTGATGGTCTGGTCAAACAGACACAGATTTATCGGCCAGAGCCTTCAGACACAGGGATTTAAATTTACATACAAAAATCATATCACCTAAAACCACAAAGTACTGTCAGCCTCTAGACGTCTAATTCTTTCGTCAGTACAAACTATTTGCGCGACGCATTGAAGAGAACATACGTCATGATGAGGGGAATGCCGTCAAGCTGCTTCATTTTCAAGTTGCATTCCTTGATACACAACCAGTTGAGTGGACCACAGTACCAGCCTATGCTTCGCTATGCCTGGAAGGAGTCTGGATACGTGTCACAGGACATGCCACTTCCGTTCCGTAATGTGTTGGACATAACTTTTGCTGGTCTTGACATATGTAGCATTCCTGACTGCGATTGCAGTTCCGCCATTATTTTCTCGTGGTATGAGATTCATCTTTGTTTGCACCACTGCCTTTTTACACCACATTACCATGAGGTAGAATGAGATACGTAGGGGAACTAGGCCTAAAATGACATACCTTAAGGAAATCTTGAAAAAAATTTGTATTCTTACCAAATTTGTTTTCGTCAATTATACATAACTAATACTACAACATTAATACATATATTAAGATCAACAGAAAGTGAAAAATACTGATAATCTTTAACTGAAAGGTATATATGAAAATAGACAAACTATGTCATTTTACCCAAGTTACTAGGGTAAAATGACAAACTTAAGTTAATTTTTACATAGTACAAAAAAAATTGTTCTCTTAGATACACTTGCACATTCATTGTGTGCCCATGAGAAACATTTCTTGCACTGTAGCCATGTTTCTTTTGGTTTATATTGGCTGTAAAATTCATTGCAGTACAGACAAGGTGCATCGTTCTCAACATCACCATCGAAGTCACTCTCTTTATCTTGGTCCCCATTGCTTAGATCAAACTGAAGCTGTGTTTTTCCTCTGTTTGCTGAACACCTTTCTTCTACAGCTCTTCTTTCAGCTTCCTTTAATTTTAATTGGTTAATAAAAGAGATGCTCGATTTGGGACCCTTCATGTGTTCTCTTTCTTCTCGCCACAGATTTAGTGCCAGAGGGAATCGGGGAGATCTCTTGCTGTGTCACATGAGGTGAAGGCCTCGTTTGTGACGTTTCCGCTGCTGGAGCAGCTGTTGGTGATGGGTCTATCATATGTTCTTTTGCATTTCTTGTTGTTGAACTGCTCTTCTGTGTTGCACCTTTTGGCCCATCTGTAGGGACTGCATTGTGGCTGCTGCAGGACTAAATAAGTGATCAGGAAATATCTCCGAATTGAGTGGACAAATTCTTGTTGAAGAAAATCCACCCAATGCATTGGTGATGGTTGCAGCTTTTCCACAGACTTCAGAAAATAAGTCCGCAATTCGAAACTGTGCTATCACCCATTCAGGATGGTTCCTCAGCCACTTTGTAACGGTCTGATCATATGTTTTCAAAGGCCCGAAGAAAGAGACATCAAGTGGCTGGAGTCGGTGGGTGCAGTGACGAGGGAAGGCTAACATGACGTGTAATCACTGTTGCCAACTTCTGTGCACTATAGAGCTGTAAATCCAAACTCATCTTACAGTGTTTTCCACAAAAGCGCTTTTTGGTGAAGTAGGTGCAAGTAAACTTCAGACTCGCAAAGCCTAGCTCATTCATAAGAGGATAAATCAGAGTAACAAAATTCAGTGCATATACATATTGAAAATATATTTATTTTAGAAACTTTAAGGTTTTATATATTTTAAAGAAATCCCCATCTCACCTATTTTAAAATCACTTAGCTTTACGAAAAATTCAGTCGAGCAATGAGAGAGATGCCATGATATATTACGTAATTTCACAGAAGTAATCACTAATCAGCCATTGTAAACAAATTTGACACCAATTTTGCAAATCGCTATCGCCCGTAATATATGGGTTCTCATTTCCAGTCAGAAACATGCACTTGGGTAAAATGACATAGTATGTCGTTTTAGCCAAGTAGGTGGTATGTCATTTTACCCGGAATGAAGAAGAATAAGTAGTGCTAGTACGACCTAACCTCTTTATGAATTTGGATATTGTAATGCTTTCTATAGAGGTAAATATTCATGTTTTCAATCATGAACATTATTTCAGCAATATCTGAAGCTTAAAAGGACAAAAAATACATAACATACCTCAACAATATTATATCATCTTGCACTTTTTTCCTTCAGTTGCACCTGCTTCACCAAAAAGCACCTTCGCTTGCTGAAATTTGGATGTAACCACTGTTTCCAGCTTCTGTGCACTATTGAGCTGTAAATTCAAACTCAGCTTACAGTGTTTTCACAAAACACATAGTATGTCATTTTACCCAAGTATGTCATTTTAGGCCTAACTCCCCTATATGACAGTTTACAAATCTATCTGCTGTACGTAATCTCGTTATTTACATGTATCACATTTCACGGTTAGATGATGTTAGGCACTCTATGACTACAAACATTACAGTTGCAAACCCTACTTTGTACCCCTTGTTTTAGGAGTAGAAAATGATTGTGAAATGCGACACTTGACACCAATTACTTTGGCCACATGCTTGTTCAGCCCAGAATGTTTCGTGGCGATTTTCGTCGGAAGGTCCGAAAGCATCCCTTGTGAGTAATCCTGCAATTTATTCCTAGAACAGATCTACTCTCTTGGAATAATATGTAGTTAATATCTCTCTATAGATGTCTATATCGTATACTCGTAATTGAATCATCTATTTCTTTTTGTTATTTCTGAGCAAATATGAATTTATTTCTTTACCTTGAAATGCAAGAAATCGAAATATTACAGTTTATTTTCTGAAACTGGCAACTTATTTGTAGCGTAAACGTTTTATAGGATCAAAATCAGACTCTCCAGAGAATTATTATCGTTCGTGAATGTTTTCATTTTCCTAAATTAGTACTTATACTTATTTAAAGAAGCAACAAATATGTTGCTGTAACCCAGTATCAGATAGAAAACTCTAAAAGAAACAGAAGTTAAGTTTTACAAGACCATAGTATCAAAGTTGTAAAATCTGACGACGAATAGATTTGATAAGGGAAGAAGATGTTACGGAGAATAAACTTCTTAAAAGGGAATAGTTTTATTTGACACATCCCTCTTGAAAATTTGTACGCCAGTAAATAATGTAAAACAAACAAGTGATCTACAAAAACGTAGTTGCCAAAAGATACAAGAAAGTTTAAAAAAAAATGTTACGTTCCACTTGAACAGCCTTTCCAATTGTCATTATGCAACATGCCACATGTTTCGCATCTTACACTACAGTTGAGGCATGTTGGTAGCTTATGAGTCACAATTTAACTAGTTCCGTTTATAATACGAACTAATAGTAATCCAGTGTCATAAACAAGGTAGAAGGTACGAAGTTTATGAGCTTATGTTATGTAGCTGATAAGAAATTAAGGATCATGAAGAGCTGTGTTACGCACGTGTGTTTCAACAGATTAATAAAAATGCTAGATAGGCCTAAATGCAGGTTTTGCCCTTTGATCTGGCCTATATAACAGAAGAAGTCTCCATTATCTTTTTCTATTATAGCCTCTCCCAATTTCCTGATTTCGCACAGGCCTAGTATGTCGTATTTAGTGTCTTTTAGTGCAAAGTTCAGTTCTTCCTCTCGTTCCCAAGTTCTAAGTGATCTCACATTTAGTGTGGCTATTGTGAATTCATGTCCGGTTTTGAGATTGCTGGTTATCTTTTGTGTGACATCTGAATTCGTTATGTGATTTGTTGTTCCGGTAGATCCTCCCAGTTTACCCAATTGTTGTTTATCATTATCATTTAGTATCTGACCTTCGCGCTATTTCCTTTTTCTCTTTCTTCCCTTGCTCCTTTTCGTAGCGCGCTTTCTATTTCTCTTTCGTGTTTCGTCATATCGTCATCGATGAAGTAGTCTTGTCCTTTCAACTTGCTTTTGTTTCTCATGACGGTGATATTGTTCTCCAGGCTCTAGAAAAACCCCATTTCTAGTTTGTTTCGGAATATATAAGTTGCCTTTGTGAATTCTGCGTTACGCTGTGTCTTCTATAGGATCTCTTTGATTTTTTCTGTTAATTCAGGTTCTGTTACATTTACAAGCTCTTTGCTTTTAATTATTATGTTATTTATTTTTTATTTTCGTTGTCTGCGTTCCTCTGCCTCTTTTAACCTTTTGACTTCTTCTTCCAGTTGGTTTATTTTCTCCTTTTTGATACTGTCTACCTTACTTATTTTGGTTTCAAGGGAGTAGCATTTTTCTATCACTTGCAATTCAGGAGGGTCCATTACGATCTTGCACTGTGACCTAGAAAATGTATTGTGCTAATCCTTGAAATGGGAGCATTACCAGTCCGCAATGTCTGACTATGTTTCATTTCATACAAGAATACTTCGGATGTCCACAAATGCAGGTGTCCAAAGTCTTTCTATTGGCTGCTGGACAAAGAATCTCTTTATGGCGTTTAGAACGCGACGTTAATTAATTCTCTTTCTGAAAGCACAGCCTGTTACTTATTTTCAAAGTGTTTATAGAACATTTCCTTTTATAAGCACGAGAATGAAATGTAATAAATGAAACAATTGGGAAACTAATAAAGTCTGTTAAGGAGAAATGTAATTCAAGGGTTCAGAGCCATAGTGGGCCAAGCGCCATTTATTAAAAACGGAGAAAGCAAGGATTAAAGTTAAGTGAATAGCACAGTTTAATGAAGATTGACATATCATTTAGTTTTAATGTATATACTTTATGTTTGGTTGTTAGTTTAAAACAATTATCTTTTACGCCACATCATGTCATTGCTTCATATGTATCGATGCATGCCTCGTTTTCCTGTACGAACATAGATCCAATCAACTGTCGGGGCGCGGAAGGATTTTACGTTATGTTTGCTGACATGCAGAGTCTTCTTGTAGGATGTAGGAAATGAAAATTTCACCGAGATTCTCTGCGTATCCAGGTTTCGAGCAGGCAACCCGATACGTCTCTAAACCAGCCCTCTCCATACGTCGCCAGGTGGCGTTCGAGGAATGCTTGTGAATGATATTCGTCTCCGGACGGTCGCGCTCTTGTACGAATACAGCACCTGTACCGTGAACGTAACCCGATCTACGGTAATGATTAGAACGATATGTGACTACATTATGTCGAAATGAGTCTGAGGTCCAACGCCGAAATTCCGCTGTATTTGGTTCACGGAAAATCTCGTAAAAATTTCAACAAGATAGTTTGTCTCGTCCAGGATTTAAACAGGGTCCCGTTCCTTTCACAGTCAGGTATGCTAACCGTTATTCCACGGCGGTGGGCCTCTTTAAATGTTAGCGTTTAGTCCTGATTCACAATGTATATCAACTAGATTTGACAATTTTAAATATCCCCGTAAAGTGCAGCTGTTCCTAATCGCTTCATAACTTATATCCGACAAACTGTTAGTCTACTTTACTTTCGTATATATTACGCAGATATTTGAAATATCATAAGGAGGAGAGTGCCGATCCAAAAGTTGAATATTTTATAGAATAGTCCTAACAATATCTGGGTGCATTCACAGTTACACCAGCATTTTAATCAGAATTCCAGGTGGCGTGTATTTTAATTAAATATTAACACAACAATTGTAAGCATAGAATAATTAACTTAGAATCTCATTGACAAAGTAGGGTTCTGCCACGATCCTCCAGATATTGAATTGAATTTCAAGAGGGGGCACTACGACCCAACACTGCGACCTAGAAGATCTATTGCGCTAACCCTCGAACTGGGTGCATTCCCAACCCATACCGGCTGACTACACTAAGACCCGCTGCGTATCCATGTTTCGAGCAGGGAATCTCACTTGTTCCTAGGCCAGCTCCATTTGTGCGTCGACAGCTGGGGAATTGTTGCGAATGATATTTGTCACCGAACAGTCGCGCTTTTGTTTGTTTAGTTGGTTATTTAATGACGCTGTATCAACTATTCTAGCGTCGATGGGACTAGTGAAAGCGAGATGGTATTTGGTGAAATGATGCCGAGGATTCGCCACAGATTACCTGACATTCGCGCTACTGTTGGGGAAAACCTCGGAAAAAACCCAACCAGGTAATCAGCCCAGGCGGAAATCGAACCCACGCCCGAGCGCACTCCGGATTAACACGCAAGCGCATCAGTCGACTGAGCTACGCCGGTGGCTTTCGCGCTCTTGTACGAATACAGCACGCTGCACAGTGAACTTAACCCGGACTAGAGTAATGATGACAATGACATGTGAGTACATGATGGCGAAATGAGTCCGAAGTCCAAAGCTGAAACTTAGTCAGCAGTTCCGCTACAAATGATTGAGGGGAAAGCTCGGGAAATCCCCAACCACCTACCTTGTTCCAACCAGGGTGTGAACCGTTACCCCCTCGTTTCATAGACATGCTAACCGTTACTCCACAGGGATACTGCACTTTCTCCGCCAATGCGATACAATGAATATATCCAAATTAAACAGATGTTGTATACACAAATCACATTGTATTAGATAGGCCTATAGGCAGAAAGTGAACGAAATAATTCCGACATTGTTAATACTTTAATTCACAACTTACTGCAATCCCTCCACCCATGCTTCACTAGCAGTGAAAGCAACAAATGAAACTGATAAACGCACTATACATGTAGAAAGAAAAAGTGTAATATTTTGTACAATGTACTTATTTACATATATATGTTTAATTTTCTATTAAAATTTACTTTATATGCATGTTCGCCTTTTTATAATTTATTATTCAAAGGCAAATATTTTAGTACAGTTGAGAATGATTAAATAGAAAAGCTAATTATTAACATTAAAAAATAATATAATTATTATACTAACATACACCAGCTATATACGCCACTGGCTGGATGTAAGATGCGTCACTCACACAACTGCCCACTTCGTGTTATCCGCGGACACCCGCCAAAGAAGCACATGCTGACCCTTGAAGGACTGAGTAGTAGGCCTGTATCCTTATTGAGATTTATCATAACGCTTTAGGTTTAACACATAACATTTTAGGGTTTTTAGCTTCAAAGTAGCTACACAAAAAAATATTATAGCCGTCCCCTAAAATGAGGTCAGTATGACACTGAATCTTCAGTTACAACACAGAACATAACATTGACAACTGACGAACACCCATGCCCCGAGTAGGATTCGAAACAACGATATTGTTTTCCACGCAACGTTGAACTTACAAGCCTTGGCCGTTTCACATATCGCTCCGCCTGCATTGAGAGTAATAAAATTCAAGTATAATTACCTGTAATTCCTGCTACAAATAGGGAGGCCTTAG